>NW_006160079.1:251447-261624 GCF_000334495.1 Tupaia belangeri chinensis | reverse complement strand
ACCACCTCGGGCAAGCAGCTGCAAGCAGCATGCTAATTAAGCCAGGAGGACTCAAGGAACAGTATCGTAGGCCCCTGGCCTCAGCCTAGCCCCCTGTGGTCAAGCCGGGAAGTTGGCTGCACAGACAGGCCCTTTGCTTGGGGCTTTGGAGGTGGGGTAGGGCTAGGTTGGGCAATGGCCCAGAGAGGAAACAGAGGAGGGGTTGGCAGAGGTCTAGGGGAGCCTGGCCTGTTAGGCAGGGCAGGAACTGGGAGATGTGAGAAGGCCACAATTTCTGCTTGGTCCTGGGCTGTGCTGGGCCTCCTTTGGCCCAGCCTTGCCTGTAAAGGAGGTGTTGACAGAATGATGGGGTGGGAGGTCCCCAGATGAGGGCACTACAGGGCCAGCATGCTGGGAGGTGACTGCCTGGTACCTTGTCCCAGGGCTTCTGAGCTCTACTACCTATTATTGATTTGTGTGACTCAGGGAAAGTCATTTCATTTCTCTAAACCTCAGTTTCCTCCTCTCTACAATGGGTCTAGTAAGTACATAGTAAAAGCACACATGGAATTGAGGTGCACTAGAGTCAAGAGAGTGGTTACCTCTAAAATGGATGGGAGGAAGATGAATAGGACAGGGGTATAAAGTACATAGGACCCTTATTTGTATCAGAGTTGTTTTAGTCCTAAAAGAAGATGTGAAGGAGTTCCAGGTAATGGTGTAGTAATAATGCAACTGACTCATATGAGAAAGATCCTGAATTAGTATCCCTTTCTGAGAACTTCCATGGGCACATGGCATGTTCCTGTGATCTGGGTCGATTGAGACTATGAGTGAATCACACCATGGAGACCCTGTTGGAGGTGCATCTCTCTCTCTCTCTTTCTCTCTCTCTCAGAAGAAATAAATAAATACACTTAAAAGAAAAGTAAAAAAAAAAAAAAAGGGCCAGCCCAGAGCCTAGTGGCTAAGACAGCCAGGTCCTATGTGGCTGACCACAGTTCAAATCCCAGCCCTGGTGGTTTGAAGAACACACTGAACATATGTGCATGTGTGCCCAAAACCCTGATGGGATAGAGAAATGGAAGAGAAGGAATTTCAGTATAACCACATCCCATTGGGGGTACTTTCTCTCTCTCTCTCTCTCTTTCACACACACCACACACACACACACACACACACACACACACACACACACAACAAGCACATACACCTTCTGGCAATTTAAAAAATTAAAATGAAAAATAAAACAAGACATGGCGGAATACTGTCCTGAGTTGATAAAACTGGGTGATGGATACACAGGTGTTTGTTACATTTTTTTCTCTTGTAACTTGTCTTCGTGTCTGAAATATTTCATAATGAAATGAATGCCTAGTGATAGCATCATATGCAGGGTTCAAAATGTGCTAAACTGGGCATCTCCTAGAGATGTGAAGAGGAGGTGCCCTGGAAAATAAGCTCCAGTACTGATGGACAGTCAGAAGTCAGACCATGCATTTCAGGTTAAATGAGTAGTGAAAACTATCTCAAAATTCACATACTCTTTCTGTGACACATGCTTTCTGATAGGCATGTACATGTAATGACAATTAAGTATTCAATGAGTGGGCATGGGAACCCATGGCATGCAAAAGGCCTCTGCCTTCTCTGATGCTAAGTGCAAGAGCACTGGGCAAATCTTATTCCAATGACCACCTAGATCACTGGGTCTCAGCTCTGGCTGCACATTAGAGTCACTTGGGGGGCTTTTAAAACATATGAATGGCCAAGTCCCACCCCAGGGATTCTGATTTAATTGGTCTGGGATGGGGTCTGGACATAAACATGTTTTAAATGTTCCCCAAGTCTGAGAGTCACTGGTTGATGGCCAGCAGAGGCTGTTACTAGCACTCCACAGCCTCCTCCTCTTACCTGCCTTAAGAGAAGGCCCTAGTTCCAGGGCACAACCAGTTGCCCTTTGTGGACCAAAGTTATGTGACTCTTGAACGTGTTTGCCTTCTGTCATCAAAGCCTTCAGAATACATCTCCTAGAAGCCCTGATCCACCTCCCCCAACCCATATAGCTCTACTGACTCTTAAGCAAGTTGAGGAAATTAAAAGAACTCATCTCCCCCAATGAGACTAGTGAAGTTGTAATGTGAAATCATCCAGTCCATTGGCTACTTCATCAGCATCACCTGGCCCTCTGACCCTGACAGATGCTGCAAGCTCTTCTTGCAATTTCATCCTAGGCTCTAACAAAGGCTTCTCGTCCTGATTCTCCTGTGACATCTCTGGTGATGCCCTCAACCAACACACACACACACACACACACACACACACACACACACACACACACACACACACCTCTGCTCCCTCCTCCTCTTCTATTCACCTGCTCCTCACCTTCCCCCTTCCCTTCCCCAAACAAAGTTTTGGCTTTGGCACAGTGTTTCCATCTGTTTTCTTTTTGTAGTTTGCTATTGGACACGTGTACTCACCAGAGAGAGACAGAGAAAGATAGAGTTAAAGTGAGAAATCAACCCCTGGGGGGGGGTGGTGGTGGCCACACTGCTATCCCTTCTCTTCCCGGGATTTTGGGCGTGCATGCACACGTGCCTGGCATGATTTTCAAGCCCTTGGATCTGGAACTCAAACAGCACAGTTGATCATGTGGGATCCAACATGCAACCTGCTGTCCCCCCATCTTTTTTTTTTAAGTTTATTTATTTCTTCCATGAGCAAGAATGATACAGAAAGAAAGAGAGAGTACTCTCAATAAAATCTTAATACCATGATCTACTCTGAGCCTCAGTCAGCCCCAGATCATGGGTGTGAGGGCCTGGTGTACTCAAGGAATTATCTATACTCAAACTCAGAACTTTTTCATGTGGGTCAGACTTACCATAATTTCACCTTCCAGCCCCTCTACCACTTCTACCACAATGCTCCTGTCTTAAGAAACAGTCCACTACCTAAGTCATACTGCTGTTCTCTTTTTAAAAATGCTTCTGAAATTTCTTACCAGTTCCACCCTTTTTGCCAAGCTCCAATCTTAATCCTTAACTATCAGGTAGGATCTTCATCTGGAATTCTCTCTAGCATCTCAAATTCAGCATGTCTAAACTGAATTTGCTGCATCTTTCATATGCCTTCCACCAGCTTTGTCCAATTTCTGCTCATTGGTATCACTGTCCTCTTATTCCAGCAAACTTTGGTCACCCCACATCCTTTCTATCCCTTTGTTCCTCTTCCACATCCTAGAGCTGACCAGTTATTCTCCACAGACTGTTGGGTCTTTTCTGGTAGTGTCTCCTGCCTGTCCAGAATATCCCTCCACTTCCATCCTCACTGCCCCTACCTCAGGTAAAACTGTTTCATCCCTACCCAGACTATCATAACAGCTGCCTCCACAGTAATACTCCTCACTCTCAACATCCTTCCCCATTGCCTCTTGTGAAAGTCACAAATCTTTATCATGGGAGGCAAGATCCTGTGCACTCTTGCTCCAACTGCCCTTTCTAGCCTTCCCAACACAGGGAAGGAAACCTTCTTTCCCAGCTAGTGGGTCCCATTTGACATTCCTTAAGCATCCAGGGTTCCTTAACAGTTTTGATGTCTATTGAGGTCATAATGTCACTTGCTTGCAAGGGGCCAGGTAGGGAAGAGAAGTGAAGGAAGCCAGCTGAGTTTGGGGTATAATCAAGAGTGGAGGATGTTGAGGCTGGCCCCTTAGCACAACAGTTAACCACTGCTCAAAAGAAGCTGCAAATCATGTGACTGACCAGGGTTTGAATCCCAGCCCCAGTGGCTTTAAAAACACATTGGAGGGGCCAGCAGAAATCTGGCATAGCAGTTACGGTGCTGGACTCCCACATGGCTGATTAGTTCAAGTCTCAGAGCCAGCAGCTTGAAACACACCAGTTACATGTGTATTCATGCCCAAAATCCCAGGAGGAGAATGGAAGAAAAGGGATTATGGTGTGGCCATACCTCATTGTGGAGGGAGGAAGTGATTTCTCACTTTCCCTCTCACTGTTCTCTCTCTTTCTCTCTCCTCTCTCATGAGTGCACATGCCCTATAGCAAAAACTTTTAAAAAAATAAAAAAAGAAAAATAATAATACATTGGATGTAAGCACACATGCCCCGGATCCTGACAGTATGGAGAATTAGAGGGAAAAGGATTGCAACATGAGTAGGCTCCATTAGGGAATGCTTTCTCTCTTGCACCTGTGCACATACATACATACATCCTCTGGCATTATATGTGTTAATATATTTAAAGAATCAAGGAGAGTGGGAGGAGAAGGGGAGCTGATTACCTTGGTCACAAGGAGTCAATTCTTATTCACTCCTGCTAATCATGCCCTGTGAGAATAAGGCCGTGAATTCATTGGGTTGCGATAACAGAATACCAGAGGCCCAGGGGATGATAAGAGACAGACACTCTCATAGCTCTGAAGGCTGAGAAGTCCAAGGTCAAGGCATGAGCAGATTTGGTGTCTTGTGGGGACTCACTTCCTAGACAGCCATCTTACTACAACTTCACAGGATATAAGGGGAAGGAGTGTCTCTGGGGGTCTCTTTATTTATATCAGAGAGAGAATGAAGGAGAGAGAGAAATAGATACTTTTTTTTTTTGGAGATATTTTCACTATAGGGCGCGTGCACTCGCCAGACAGACAGAGAGACATAGAGACAGAAAGCGAGAAATCACCCCCCAGAGGGGATGGTCACGCCGCAATCCCTTCTCCTCCATTCTCCTCTAGGGATCTTGGGCACACACGCACACGTGCCCGGCGTGAGTTTGAAGCCACCGGGTCCGGGACATGAACCGTGGTCGACTACATGGGAGTCCAGCGACATAGCCATTACGCTAACTGCTGGTTCCTAAAAATAGATATTTTTGACAGGGTCTTGCCATGTCCAATCCTCCTGCACCAGCATCTCAGCCAGCTAGATCCACAGGTGTATGCTACTGCTCCCAACATGTTCAGGTTGTACTGGGAACTGAACCTAGGCCTCCCATGAGGTCTCAGCTATTGCCCAGAAGTGCCCTTCCTCTTGTGCCATGGTAAGTGGACCTCTAGGGTCACTTTTATAAGAGCACTAATCTCATTCATAAGGGCTCACTCCCATGACCTAATCTGCTCCCAAAGGTCCCACCTCCTAATAACAACACCTTGGGGCTTAAGGTTTCAACATATGAAGGGCCCAAAGTCAAATCCTCCAATTTATTCAGAGAACCCAGAAATCCAAAACTTGAAGGTGAAATTTCTATTTTTTTGACATCGGCAAATCATTCTAATTTTTGTAAAATTTGTGCTGAGATTCACAGAGCACATTTGTGACCAGATGCTGCTCATTGGATCCAATCTTGCAATACTCAGGCTCTCCACAAACTCACCCCTTGTGGTGGGTTTTCTGATCCCCTGTCACAGTCCCCCCTAGTCTTCAAGACCCAGCTAAGGTCCCACCAATCTGACCAAACCATCCCAGTTCACTTCAACGTCCTGAGATTTTTAATCTTCAACATCATGTATCTGGCACCAAGCTAGGATGCTTAGGGAGGCAGCAAGAACACTGAAGATAGAGGTGAGAACTGTGGAATTGTAATCAGCCTGCCTAGATTCGGACACCAACTTAGCCACTTATTAGCTGTGTAACCTTGTGCAAGCTGTTTTACCTTCTCTGTAACTCGGTTTCTTTCTTATGAGGTTGTTATTATTATATGGAATAATCTGTGAAAAAACATGTAAGACAGCACAAAGTTTATGATGAATACTCAATAGAAGGTACTTGTTACTATCATCGTTGCTACCTATTTATATGTTCAGACTTTGCCTTTTGAACTATAAGCCCAGGGAGGGCAGGAATCATGCCTTATAGTTTCTGTAGCTCCCTCATCTGAACTCTTCAGCCCTGAATCCCTCAATACCTAGTCCTCATACCTAGGACCACAATCAATATATAGAATATTGGCTGCAACCGACTGAATATAATCAACAAACATAAATTGCATACTGACTCTGTGCCAGACACTGTACTAGGCACTAGCATACAGGCACAGTGGAACCAACACTGGCCTTGGAATCACACACCCCTGCTGCTGCTTCCCAGCTGTGTAAGTGCTGGCCAACGACTTAGTGTCCCGATCTTGATTTTAGCATCTGTAAGATGGCAAGGACTCCTACCACCGAGGATTGTTGAGGTTGAGGGCACTAGGGGAGAGGTATGAGTATCCCTGTCTCAACTTAGGTAACTTTTTAAAGATTCAAATGAAAATACTTAAGTGTCAGTTTATGGATGAGAAGAGTGCATCTCTCCCAATCAGAACTTACAGATAGACTGCTTCTTTTCCCAGTGTCCATTGGCTCTGAGCCTGTGGCCCTGAGGGATCCTTCTATAGATGGCCTCACAGCATTCCAAGTGCTGTTTTCAGGCTTACTGTCATGAAATCCACTCTTGTGGTAGCAGATGGAGTGGTGGCTTGTAGCAGACTGGATCGTAGGCTGGATATGATCAATGAGCTTATGTCATTGAATCACAGGCAGAGAGAGAGAAAGAGAGAGAGAAGAAAGAGTGACACGCCCCCCTCTAGGTCTTCTGTTTGCAATCCCAGTTCCCTAATTGCAGCTCCCTAATCACAGCTGCCTTGATCATTGGTATGCACACACTTACTGGGTATGGTCAGGGAGATCCCAGAATTCAAATCCTTTCCCATGTGAGTCCAATTGTATTACTACTGTATCATTGCCTGGTAACTTTAAAGTGAGTTTCAGATACTGTTCTTCAACAAGTTTCTGAATGACTTTCACCATCTCTATTAGGTAAATTCTAGTCTGCTTGGCTCACTCTCCACTCCCTACCCTTTGCTTCTCTCTGGCAACTTAACAAATTATATATACCTGCTTTCCTATTTCATTCTGCTGGATAATTTTATTTTTTTCCAGCACCGACCCCAGCACAGCTCAAAGACTACCTCTGTATATTCCCAACTCATTAGTGAGATCTACTTGCCACTGGAACACTTCCCTGCTCTCTCACCCTTTCTCTTTGCAATACGGTAAGGTGCCAATATAGAGATTTATCCTCCACTCCCACCCCATGAGAATTTTGCCTCGCTCCCTTAAATGCCAGAAGTCACTATAGTCACTTGGGTTAAAAATATTTTTTTTCTTGGGCAAGCCCAGTAGCACATTGGTTAAGCACTGTGCATAGGGAGCTGGATCTCACATGACCAATTGTGATTCAAGTTCCACTCCAGTGGCTTGAAAGACATGCTGGGCACATATGCATGTGTGCCCAAATCTTTTTTTTTTTTTTGGAGAAGTTTTCTTTGCTATAGGGTGTGTGCGCTTGCCAGAAAGACAGAGACAGAGAGAAAGTGAGAAATCACCCCCCAGGGGAGATGGCCATGCAGCAATTCGCAATCCCTTCTCTTCCATTCTCCTCTCAGGACCTTGGGCATGCACGCACATGGGCCTGGTATGAGTTCAAGTCACCGGGTCTGGGACTGGAACTACAGTCGACTACATGGGAGTCCAGCAACATAGCCATTACGCTAACTACTGGTCCCATGTGCCCAAATCTTATTGGGATGTAGACTGGAGAGAAAAGGTTGTGGTGTGATCACACACCATTGGGAGATAACTTCTCTATTTGGCAAGCAAACATACCCTCTGGTAATCAAAAAATAATAATGATAAAATTAAATTAAAAAAAAAAACGTGGGCCAGCAGATGGCATGGAGGTTAAGGCACTCGATCCCATATGACTGACTAAGCAGTTCTAGTCCTGGCCATGGCAGCTTGAAAATCATGTCCAGTATGTGGGAGCAGCAGTTAGCGTAATGGCTATGTCGCTGGACTCCCACGTAGCCGACCGCGGTTCGAGTCCCGGACCCGGTGGCTTAAACTCACGCCGGGCGTGTGTGCATGCGTGCCCAAGATCCCAAGAGGAGAATGGAGGAGAAGGGATTGCGGCGTGGCCATCCCCCCTGGGGGGTGATTTCCTGCTTTCTGTCTCTCTGTCTCTCTCTGTCGGTCTGGCGAGCGCACGCGCCCTATAGCAAAAACCTCTCCAAAAAAAAAAAAATCATGTCCAGTATGTGAGCATGCATACCCAAAATCCTTAGAGGAGACTGGAGGAGAAGGAACTGTGGCATGGCCATCCCTCTAGGTGTGATTTCTCACTTACCTCTCTCTCTCTCTTTCTCTCTCTCTCTCGTGAGTGCACAGCCCTATCACAGTAAATAAATAAATAAAATAAAACACATTTATTAAAAATATTTTCTTTCATTACATTTTTATGTGTATTTGTGTGTACAGGCATGTGTGAACCATCAAGTGCAACACCTGGCCCATGAGAGGCGTCAGGCAGTGGTTACCCTCCCCCATCCCACCTTTCAGGTTCTGAGGCCACAGAAGAAAGGGACGTGATTCCTAGCCCCTACTCCAGAGTTCACTGTCCAAAGGAGGAGGAAGAGCCAGGCACCCAAACCCACTCTGGGTATGAAGTGACAGCTACAAGAATAGTGAGGAGGGGGACAAGCCTCCTCATGTGGGGCTTACAGGATATTGTCAAATACATAGTGACAGTTGAGCTGAATTTCTAAGGATAAACAGAGAGGGAGCAAAAGGAGTGCCCCAGGAAAAGCACAGAAGTGAGAGACATCCAGATCCACAGTGGCAGAGTGGGTGTGGGGGCCACAATGGGAAATGAGATAGATTGGGGACTGGCCTTGAAAGTCAGGATAAAGAATTTGGACTTTATCCTGTAGGCTATAATGAGCCATCAGAGGTTTTGTAAGTAGGGGAATAACATGATCAGAGCTGTGTTTAAGGAAGATTAATTAAAAACAATGTATGGTGTATTTAATTCATGGTTAGCCCTAGGCTTTGAAGGAGACAGGGATGAAGAAACAAGGCTCCAATGAACAGGCAATTCACAAAATAATGACCAATAAACATATGAAAAGATGTTCAACCTACTAGAACGAAAAGAAATGCAAATTGAAGCAACAATGAGATGCCATATTTGGCCTATCAAATTAGCAGGGATTAAAAATGATAACACTTGATGCTGGTGGAGGGTCTCCTGAGGTGAGCCCTTGGGAAGGTGTGTGCAATGGGTTCAGGGTGGGAAGCAGCAAATCACTCCAGCCTTTGGAAGGGCAGTTTATCAAGAGATGCAAAAAACCTTTCTAAAGAGCACATTGTGTGACCCAGAAATCCCACCTCTAGGTATTTGTCGAAAGAAATCACTGTGGATGTGAGTAAAAATTTATGCTTCTAATGTTTCCCTGTCCTGAATGTTATTTATAAAAGCAAATAACTAGATCGAATGGTGAAGTGTGACAGGGACCTCAGAAACTAACCTCCACACTTCTGAATCCTTAAAGGCTTGAGGCAACAGACAAAACCACTATTTCTTTTTTAAACTGCCCAGTGGTATGCTAGGGTCTCTAAGAGGAACTGTTGAAATTTGTCCTGGGGGCAGACGGTGCCTTTGTCCTGCTAGGGACCCTCAGGCAGGCCTTTTGGTCATGCAGATATACCTCCAGTACCTATTCATTGTCTCAAGGAGGCCCTGACTCCATATGCAGATGCTGCAAGCAAGTCATGTTAAGCATTCTGTTTAATAATGTAAAAAGCCGTCTTGTTGTGGGCTGGGCTGCATCTTTGCAGAATCCCTTGTGATGTTAAATGGTTTTCAGTTTCCTTTGGCCAAGCTATGCAGTGTAGGCAGGTTGAGGGGGAGGGTTGATGACAGCCTCCACATGGGAATAGAAAGGACAGAAGAAAAGAGGCTTGGGTTTGAAGATAGGGTCCCAGCAGCAAGGCGGCAGGCAGTCTGGATTAAAGACCATGACCGACAGCCTGGAGCCCTGGGAAAGGCATAGATACTCAGAGGCCACTAACAATTTTAATTCCTCGTGCCAGTGTTACCTCAAGAGAATTTCTGGACATGAGATGTCTTTATGTGGTATATAAAGGAAAAATAAATAGAACATTTGCTTAGATTGTGGCTCAAATTAAAGGAGAGCACATTGATAGAAAGACCAATGTTAAGAGTATATACAGGTAGAATATGAGTATGGCAAGTCATGAAGATGGTTTGGGAAACATTACTCTATGTTATCAACAAACCATCTGGGGAACCAGCAGTTAGCGTAATGGCTATGTCGCTGGACTCCCACATAGTCGACTACG
>NW_006160079.1:242702-251270 GCF_000334495.1 Tupaia belangeri chinensis | reverse complement strand
CCCTATAGCAAAAACCTCCCCAAAAAAAAAAAAAAAAACCATCTGGAAAGACGCCACATTTTCGCAGTTCAGGCTCAGCTATATGTTGGGAAATTAAGACAGAGGCTGTTGTCTACACTTTAGACCAAGGGGCACTGAAATGGCTACAGCAACAGAAAGGGAGATGAAGAAATAAGGGTGTCACAAGGGAACAAATTGAAACTCATAGTATTGGCCGAGGGATGAAGGTGACAAAGGACAAACAGAAGAATGGAATCGCTGGGGTGGAGGCATTGTAAATTCAGGAAGGGATCTAGGCTTCTGGACACCCAGGTGACTTTTTTTTTTTTTTGAGAGTTTTTGTTGTTGTTATAGCGCGTGTATGCTCACCAGAAAGATTGAGAGACAGAAAGACAGAAAGTGAGAAATCACCCCCCAGGGAGGATGGGCATGCCGCAATCCCTTCTCCTCCATTCTCCTCTCGGGATCTTGGGCACAAATGTACTTGTGCCCTGAGTGAGTTTAAGCCACCGGGTCCAGGACTCAAACTGTGGTCAACTACATGGGAGTCCAGTGACATAGCCATTATGCCAACTGCTGGTCCCTACTCAGGTGACTCTTAAACTTGGGTCATTTGGAAGTTAATAGTGACATAGAAGGCTGAAGAACATAGAAATGCCCAGGTCCTAAATGCAAAGGACATCCAGTCAGATGGCTAGATAGGCACTCAACAGTTTGGTTTCGATATATTTCTAATGATGTAGAGGGGTACAGTTGAAATACTGTGAAGTGAAAGATTGGAAGGAAATAAACCAACATATTATCACTGGATGCCTCACAGGTATAAACTGAGAGAAGAGCTATTGTCTACTTGTCAAAGGAGCTCAGGGATTGTTATGGATTGAATGTTTTTGTCTCCTCAAAATTCATATGTTGAGGCCTTAATCCCAATGTGACAGTGTTAGGAGCTAATGCCTTTGAGAGGTAATTAGATTATGAGGGTTCGACCTTCATGAATGGGCCTCAGAGAGCTCTGTAGCTCTCTTCCCACCATGTAAGGATACAACATAAATTCAAAGTTGGTGGTTTGCATGCCTAAAGAGGGCCCTCACCACAACCTGTCTATAATGACACCCTGATCTTGAATTTTCAGCCTCCAGTACTGCAAGAAATACATTTAATTTGTTTATAAGCCACTCAGTGTACAATACTTTGTTATAAAAACCCAAACTAAGACAGGGATGGAAAAAAACTAAAAGTCTGCAGGGCAGTTTCATCCAGTACCATTCTAGGGACAGAAAGAGTACAACAAAGGACTAGGATGTGAGAAGTCTAATATACTGGGTGACAGATATCAGTCATGATCAGAACCATGTGGCTAATCAGAACACTCTGCCCCTTGAGTGTAGGAAGTATTGCAAGGAGTTTAAAAAAAGAGAGAGAGAGAGCTGTCAGAGTTGACTGAGAACCAGCAGTAGCAGTGCAGACGGTGTCACAGGCTATAGTGTGCTGCTTTGCCATGCTGGAAGTCACACGGTTGACACAGATTTGGGTCCACATTCAACATGAAACTGTCAGATATGCATGTGCCTAAGTTCCTAGCTAGCTAAAGGGCTGGAGTCAGAGGATCATAGCATGACAAGACCCTGTTAAGGGTGCTCCTCCATGACTGAAATAAAATAAATAAGTGCTAAAAATAGAAGAAGTTGATTAGCATTGTCCAAGAGAAAGGTGTTTTCCACTCCTGATAGGGTAGTGGGGAAAGAAAGGAGCAAAAGATTCAAGAAATATTGAGGTGGTAGAATCTAAGAGACCTGTTGACCAATTAGATATAAGTGAGGGAGGAGATGGCATCTGGTATCTGGGAGGGCTTGGACCTTTGAAGTACTTGGTAGAGCTGGTGGCCTGTAAGGGCCACACCAGGGGAAGGGCAGAAGTACCACTTGCATTCTTATAGCTTTAGTCGTCAGAAAGCAGAGCTTTCCCCAATCTCACCAGTTAAGACAATCTCAGGGAAGACTCTGATCGGCTATCTTAGATCACAAACTCACTCCTGTGGCCATGCTGTCTAGATCCCAAAAGAAAAAGGAAAAGAAAGGCTGGACAGTGGTGTGGAAGTAAAACATAATGCTCTGCAAGGCTTAACCACATAAAAAGGTTCTGGGTTTAAACCCAAAGACCTCTCTGAGTACACTAGGCACGTGCATGCCCATGATTTAGGGCAGGCTGAGGCTGGTATGAATTATGGTGTTGGGACCCTATTGGGGTTACTGTCTTTCTTTCTTTCTTTTAGAAATTTTTTTATTTAACTTTACTTATTTGTTTGTTTATTTATTTATTCATTTAATTTGACCAGAAAGGAACAGAGTGAGAGAGAGAGAGGGAAAGTGAGAAAACAAGCCGCCAGGTCCAGGACTCAAACGACAGTTGGCCATGTGGAAGTTCAGCACCCTTAACTACCACACCACTCCCAGCCCCAGGGTTACTGCATCTCTTGCTTCCTCTCACTTACGAAAGGGAGAAATAAACTTAACAATAAAAAGCAGAAGGAAATCCAGTAGGTGGCATGGTTAAGGTGCTGGATCCCACATGTTCAGTTCTGCAGCACAAGTCCCAGACCCGGCAGCCTGAGAAACATGCCAGGCACTTGTGCATGTGTGTGTGCCCAAAATCCCAAGAAGAGAAGGGATTGCAATGTGTCCATCCTACCTGGGAGGTCATTTCTCTCTTTCTCTCTCTGTCCTTCTCTCTCTCCAATGAGTGCATGGGACCTATGGCAAAAGCCTTTAAAAAAAAAGAGATAAAGTAAAAGCATCAGATTCTCTGGACTCTTGAAACTTCAAGTGAACTTTTAACTCTAAATTTGGATTTTGAGCAAGGCAACTTCAATTGTGTATGTTCACAGAAAAAAAGGTTATCACACAAGAAGCTCAAGTTAAAATATTAGCAAGTCCATTCTCTTGTCTCCTAACTGCCAAACTGTTACATCTTCCTCAACTTCAAGGTCAGAACCTCAGTATCTCTTACTCAGCCTCTGGTCCTGTCCCCCATCCCCTACCCTGTCACTGTTCTCCCTGTCTCTAGGTTGGCCCCTTCGAAACAATTGTTGCCACAGGGACAGTCATCCTGTGTCAGAGGCAGTGTGTAGTGGTGATTAGAATATGGGCCTTTTCTGAGTTTCTAGTTCTTCCAGTTACTAGCTTTGTGACCTGAGTAAGGTGTTTCACCCAAAGGCTCCAGTTTCCCTAAGAAATGTCATAAGCCTATTCTATGCATTGCATGAGTTAATGTTCAGAAGTTGCTTAAAACAGAGTCTGACTTGTAATAAGTGTTATTTCAGGTGTTGTCAAGGACGTGACCATGTCAATTCCCTACATAAAACCCCAGGCTAAGTCCTCTTTCTCCCATGAACTCATGAACTCTCTATGAAGTCTTCCCTGCTTATCCTCTCCCTTGCAGCCCAAGACTTTCTGCCGTACTGCAGTACACCTCCTTCTGCATATAAGCCTCCTTGAGAGAGGTCAGAGACTCTGAGACCTCACATGGCCCTCAGCTTAGAGCACAGAAGCAGGGCCTTGGGAAATGCTGAGTGCATGGATGTCTTACATTTTAAGAGCTCTGCACACTTTTGTTATCTTACTTAAACTCCACTGCAGACCTGCAGAATGGGTAACATTGCCTCCATTTTATAGATGGGGAAATTGAAATTCTGATAAATAAAGGGACTCAGCCAGTATATAGCAAGGCTGG
Source organism: Tupaia belangeri chinensis (assembly GCF_000334495.1). Lineage (NCBI taxonomy): Eukaryota > Metazoa > Chordata > Mammalia > Scandentia > Tupaiidae > Tupaia > Tupaia belangeri. The sequence goes on along the minus strand of NW_006160079.1, from coordinate 247,541 downwards.
AGTTTGAGCTTGTGGGTTCTGCTATCAAGGCAGTAGGAAGAGAACCCTAGGTTCAAGGTTAGTAATATACAACTCTAGTTCCAGGTTTAGTGCTTAGACTCACTATGAGTTTGAATACATCCCTTTCCCTCTCTGGTCCTCATTTTCCTCACCTGTATCATGAAAGGGTTGACTAGAAGGTCCCAGGGTCCTTTCCAGCTATGACATTCTATCAGTTGGCTGTCTGGTACTCTCTTGACATCCCTCACCAACCCTTTATCCCCACTGCCTTATACCTGGGATCAGTCCCTAGGAGAACAAAAGACAAGAGGGAACAAGTGCAGGGAGAGGTGATAGTGTGGGTTAAGTCCCAGCGGAGGATGAACAATTAGAGGACTCATTAGGTGTTAATTATATATTGAGCATATTGATTATTTCTCAAATCATTTCCTCCTAACTCAGCCCTCTGAGGTCAATAGGCCCCTGTTTCCTGGGCTTTCTGCCCACCCCCGCCAACTACATAGCCAAGGGCTTCATCTAAGGGCTACCAGGACCAGGGGGAATGGAGCAGGAGGAGGGAATGATGAGGTATGAGCCTCCACCTCTGTCTTGCTGCCCTTCCATCTGCACTTACCATGTAATAGGGATTAGCCTGGCAAGCATGCTAGCAGTGAAACCCACAGGTCCTCACACTCAGTTTAATGCTTTGTGGTCTTCAATTTGAAATTCTTAATAATTTATTTATATCAATAAGCCCCACATTTTGGGCTAGCCAGTGGCATGGTGGTTAAGGCAGCTGGATTCCACATGGCACACTGCATCAGAATCACCAGGGGTGCTCAGTGAAGTACTTGGATCCAGAGATTTGAAAAATATGCCAGGTGGGTGTGCATGTGTGCCCAAAATCCTGAAAGGAAAATAGAGGAGAAGGGATAGTGGTGAGGTCATCCCCCTAGAGAATAATCTCTCTCTCTCTCTCTCCTCTCTCTCCTCTCTCTCTCTCTCCAGCAAATGCATGCACCCTATGCCTAAAGAACTAAAATAGAGAAAGAAAAAGAGAGGAAGAAAGAGAGAGAGAAGAAAGAAAAAGAAATAGAGAGAGAAAGAAAGAGAAAGAAAAAAAGGAAGAGAAAAAAGAAGAAAGCAGGAAAGAGAAAAAGAAGAAAAAGAAAGAGAAAGAAAGGAAGGAAAAAAATAAAGAGAAGAGAGAGAGAAAGGAAAAAAGAAAGAAAGAAGAAAGAAAGAAAGAAAAAGGGAGAGAGAAAGACAAAGAAGAAAACTAAAGAAGTCAGACACTTTAATTTTGCATTGGGTTTTGCAGATTATGTAGTATGTAGTAAAGGCTAGGCTGTGGTCTATGTAAAGGGCACACACTAGAGAGTGAAAAATGGTAGCCTTGGTTAGTACAGTGAGTTTAGTCCCTTGGATCAATGCCCAGACACAGGAATACCCTTATCGAAAGTCACAGAGACCACCCACTCAGTGACAGTGTGAACACTAGAACCCAGACTGCCTTCCATTTTTCTCTCTGGTAGAATTGCTCCAAATACTAAGATCCCTTAAGCTGCTGTAGAGCAAGCCATTGGACCAGAACATTCCTGTCACCCTTACTTGACAATCTATCTTATCAGTGCTCAGGACTGGAGATCTCTGAAGAGTGTCAGACCCTACCACCACTTCCATTGGATGAAATAGTTTCTTTTCAGCTTCCCTCCCAGATGACAGTGCACTTCCAGTGTCAGAGAGCAAACCATTCTGTTGTTGAATAGCCATAACTTGTAGGAAAGGCCTTTAGGAAAATCATGCCATATTCGCCCTTAGGCTCTTGTTATTTTCTCTAGGAACATGCAAAATTAAATCACCACCACCTCCTCTCAATACCGTGAAGCATAGGCCAGCAGAGGAACTTTTCCATAGGTGGGAAACAAGTTGAGGTGGTTGGTCTAACTTTAGCTCCATTAGCCCAGAAATCAGTCTCCAATAGGAAGACAGACAAAGAAGTGTGACCATTCAGAACACTTAGCCTGCTGTGATCCCAAGCAGGAGCACCCATGGTAATGGGCAGTCCCTGGCTGCTTGTCAGTACCCTTTTGACATGAATCAAGGTAAGCTCTGGAGAGACAAGGCTTCCCTGTTTTTCTGCTTCTCTCCCATGTCTTCCAAGGCTTGTTACAGAAATTAATCTTTAGGAAGAGTGGTGCCTGCTGCATGTTAGGGCCCCACAGACCTCAGATTTTCTTAGGAACAGAGTTTGTGTGTCTGCCTCCCTCTCTCTCTTAACTGATAGAACCTATGGGCTAGAGTCATGACAATATGCCTGAGGGTTAGAAACTGGGAAGGACTGGATGGTTCTGAAGCTTGAGATGCATCTAAATAGGTGCCCATAGAGGCCCTCTGGTCTCAGGATGCTCATCTTTGGCTATACATTAGATTCACCTAGGGAATCGTGTTTAAAAATTCATGTGCTTGGGCCAGCAGATGGTGTAGTGGTTATGTCACTTGACTCCTATATGGCTGACTGCAGTTCAAGTCTCCAACTTGGTGGCTTGAAACTCACACTGGTGCATATGTATGTGTGCCCACGACCCCAGGAGGAGAATGGAGAATGGATTGTGGTGTGGCTATCCCTCCTGGGAGGTGATTTCTCACTTTCTCTTGCACTGTCTCTGTCTCTCTCTCTCTCTTTTTCCAGTGAACACATGCTTACTAAGGCAAAAACCTTTACCAAAAAAAAAAATTCATGTGCTGGGGCCAGCAGGTGGTGCAGTGGTTAAAGTGCTGGACTCCCACATGGCTGACCATGGTGTGAGTCACAGACTTGGTGGCTTGCTTTCTCACTTTCCTTCTCTCTGGTCAAATTGAAATAATAAATAAATAAATAAATAAATAAATAAAATTAATTCTTAAAGTAATTCACATGCTCAATTTCCAACCGCAGAGACCTGAATGTTATCAGTTCGTAATATAGCCTGGGCATCAGCATTTTAAAACAGCTCCCCAGATGGTTCAGATGTGCAGCTCAGGCAAAAGGACCATTAATCTAGAGCAAGCTTCTCAAACTTGAATGTGATGACAAGTCACCTGAGGATCTTGGGTGGAGCCTGAGACTCTGCATTCCTTACAAGCTCCCAGCTGTTGTCCACATTGCCAACCACAACAAGTGCTCTAAGACATCTTTAAGACAAGAAGGTCTCTTAAGTCTGAGACTGTATAGACAAAGTGGGGCCTGAAAGCTCAGAAACAGAATCTAAAACCTCTAATGATACTGCAAACCTTAGTAGTATGGGGAGCCAAAGCCCAACTTCCCTAGAAAAGCCTCAAGTTTTGTCCTGAGGCAGTAGTACTGAGTTAGAAGGTTCCTGTGCAGGAAGCTCTGCAAGCCAACTCTTCAGAGCTCAGAATTGGTACATAGAAACACAATCTCACAGCTCCCAGCATACTCCTCCACTAATTTCAGGAGCCTAGGCCTGTACTGGCCCACTCTACCTCTAAGAGCCAACAGCACCAGGATCTCAAACCCTCTGATCCCCTCTTCCTGCCTCCCTCAAACCCCCCACCTGGCTGCCAAGTCAGGCCTCGTGTGATGATGGGTGGCAGAGGGCCCAGATGTCCCCTGTTTTGCTCTCTCAGACTGTTACTGTTCCCAGGGGCCCAATTAAGACAGTGTTTTGTCCCTGGGCAGTGGAGGCAGGCGTCTCTGGCACTCTTCCGCTCCACACTCCATCTCTTCATCAGCTGTTGCCAGACAGCCCACATAATGTTGGGATTTCATGCTCAATATTCTTGATGAAAGTGGAACATCAAAACCCCAGCAGGGTGGACACATGGAGACTAAGTGAGGCTCTTGCCTAAGGAGCTGTCTTCTCAGCCCAGGAAATCAACAAGGCTCCTTTCCAAGGCTGTTTCTCATATTATTATTGTCATTATTGTTGAGGTTGTTGTTTGCCTCCCTTATATCTAAATAGGAGTACTAAGTTATGTTATATTCTCTCTCTCTGATAATGATTTCTGCCTCTTGTTATAATAAATATTGATTGGCACTTTTAGGAGATGCCAAGGCTTTAATCTTCTGGCCACCTGCTCCCTGGCACACCTACATGGGTAATAGGTAGGAAGATTGTATTATCTGTTTGCACACCCATTTTGCCACTCACCTCTCTTCTGCAACAAAACTTGGGCTATTACCACTATGGGGACTTGACTTTCCTGTAACGTCAACTCTCTCTCTTCACTCTTCCTTTGTCTCTAGGGAAAAGTAGTTTTCTGGCCTGTCAGCCCTGAACTTATGTTATCACCAACACAGACCCCTAGGGTTCGGGGCAAGACAAAGGGTGTTCATTTGTTCTTCACTCACTCAGTTGTTTCATCATCAGACATTGGTCAAACACCTACTGTCTGACAGGTCAGGGTAGATTCCCATAAATGTAGAGCCCCATGGGACACAGTCTCTGCCTTCCAAGAGCTCCCAGTTAGTGGGAAAATGACCCCATTACAGGTGATCAGTGTGATAGCAGAAAGGAGGAAGGCAGATTAGCTATATGAGTGACACAAGGGAGCTAAGAGAAGTGTCAACTTCATGGAGGAGGTAATCTTGAACCTAGATCTTCTCCTATTCCTTCTTTTAAGATTTTTGCCTTATGGTACATGCACTTGCTAGAGAGAGACAGACAGAAAGGAAGTGAAAAATCACCCCTGAAGGAGGATCGCCATCTGCAATCCCTTATTCTCCATTCTCCTCTTGGGATTTTGTCCATGTATTTTTCAAGCTGACAGATCTGGGACTCAAAGCATGCAGCCATCCATGGGGGATCTAGTGTCTTAACATCACACCACCTGCTGGCCCAATCTTCTTTTTCTAAA
>NW_006160079.1:241915-242384 GCF_000334495.1 Tupaia belangeri chinensis | reverse complement strand
TGGCATCCAGCGAGCACACACACCCTATAGCAAAAATGTCTCTCAAAAAATCTATATGTATGTATGTATATAAGAGTGAATGCATGTGCATGAGAAAGAGAGTGAAGAACCCACCATAGGATGTCATGCTGCTGCCTCCTTTTCTCAGCTTTCCTCTTCACTTCAGAATCTTGGATGCCAATCATGTATCTGGTGTTTTCAAGTCAACATGGGGATCAGAACCTGCAGTTGGCAAAGTGGTTTCCAGCAATGCAGTTCAGTAATGTATGTACAGTCTGAGTCAGAGCCTAAATCTTAAAGCTCAAGTGGAACTGGAAATGCTATTGTGTCCCAGCTGAGGGTTCCTTCAAGAGAAGGTAATCTGAGGCTCTCAGGAAATTACTGCCTTGAGAGGGTAAGAGATGAGCCCAGAGCCCTGTTCACTTCTGATTTGAACCCTTGCCCAGCCACTGTCTCAGTTAAAATGTGA
>NW_006160079.1:230548-241904 GCF_000334495.1 Tupaia belangeri chinensis | reverse complement strand
GCTCCAACCCCTCTGGCCTCCATCTATCCTAAAATAAAACATCAACCCCACCACTTCTCAGAGCTAGGGGTGTGTGCCCACATCCCTCGTAGAGCTAGAAAGCACCACAATGTGGGGTTGTTCCCTGGGTTGAAGCTGCCTGTGCCATCAAGGAAGAAAGAAGTGGAAAGACAGCGACGTCTGCTTCCCAAGGGAGTCCCAGACTATCGGCATTGGGCTCTTGTCAGAAGGGAAGAAGAAAATAACGGTCATTTGCTGTGCTGGGCAGAATGGGGTGCACTTTCCTATATGATCCCTGACACAAATCTGTGCAGCATAAATGATTGGACAGTTGTCATCCTTCATTCATAGGTTTCAGTCACCCACACTCCACCAAGCTCTAAAATTAGAGAGTACAGTACAATAAGATATTTCCAGAGAGAGAGAGACCACATTCACATTACTTTTATTGTAATTATTATAATTGCTCAATTTTATTATATTGTTAATCTCTTACTATGCCTTATTTATAAATTAAACCTGATCACAGTGGAATATGGATAGGAAAAATAGTCTATATAGAGTTCAGTACTATCCACAGTTTCAGGCATCCACTGACAGTCTTGGGAAAAATCCCCTATGAATAAAGGGAGTCTACTGAACCCATTTCAGCTATGAGGAACCTAAGGTGTGGTGAGATTTATAGGTAGGATATGCAGTATGATGGTTAAGAGCTTGGGCTCTAGGGCTGGCCCAGTAGCACAGTGGTTAAGCCTTGTGTATAGACAGCTAGTTCTCACATGGTCAGCTACAGTTCAAATACTGGCCCCTAGAGCTTGAAAAACATGCTGGATATGTGTATGTGAATGTCCAAAATCCTGTTAAGATGGAGAAGTGGAGGAAAAGGGATTGTGGTGTGACCAAACCCCATTGGTTTTTTTTTCTTTCTTTCTCCCTCTCTCTCATTTTCTGGGGATCACACATGCCCACTGGCAATTTAAAAAACAAAACAAAACAAAACAAAACAAAAACAAAAGGAAAAAAAAAAAGAAAAAAAGGAACCAGCAGATGGTGTAATTGTTACGTTGCTGGATTGCCACGTAGTTGACTACAGTTCAAGTCCTCGACTTGGCAGCTTAAAATTCATGCAGGGCATGTGTGCATGTGTGCTCAAAATCCCAAGAGAAGAATGGAGGAGAAGGGATTGTGTTTTGGTCATCTCCCCTGGGGTGTGATTTCTCTCTTTCTGTCTCTCTATCTCTCTCTGTCTCTCTAAGGACCACATGTTCCCTAAAGTGAAAAATCTCTCTCTCTCTCTCTTTTTAAGAATTATTTAATTTAATTTATTTATTTATTTTAATTTGACCAGAAACAGACAGTGAAAGAGAGAGGGGGGAGAGGGAGAGAGAAAGCAAGCCACCAGGTCTGAGACTCGAACTGTGGTCAGTCATGCGGGAGCTCAGTGCTTTTAACTACCACACCACCTGCTGGAGCTGCTACAGCAAAAATCTCTCTCTCTAAAAAAATGAAAGAAAAGAAAAGAAAAAGAAAAGAAAATAGCTTTGACTTTGGCTCAGACCACCAGATTTGAAGCCTGGCTCCACCTTTTAGTAGCTGGAGGGGTCCTTGAACAAGCCATTTAACTCCCAATTTTCTCAACTCTAAAATGCTGATAATCATAGTACTAGTATCATTGAAGGTTAAGTTAAATAATACACGGGACCAACTTGGTTGACATGCAGCAAATGCTCAAAGGTCATTGCTACTAATAGTTGAGACCACAGAGTCACTGCATAGCAGGGCTATAATTTGAACTCAAAGCTGAGTCTGAAGCCAAGACTCAGGTGCTCTATGCCCACAGGCTCAGAGGCACTGTCACTCTAGCCTTTCTGTTGAGGTAGGCTGAGTAAAGTAGCAGCTGGGGGACTCCCTCCTGCCAGGGGGATCTAGAGCTAGGTGCTCAATTTCAGTGAAGAGTGATAAATGCTGTCATGGAGGAGAAAACGGAGCTATGAAAGCCCAGCTGATGACCAGTACTTCTGGTAGGATAAGGGAAACTATTATGAACATTGCTTTGGTAAAGACCATCCAGTATCCACATGTCCCATCTCCCCTAGTAACAAAGCCCCAGTTTTACCCAGGATGGCAATGCCTAGCTAAAAGACTATGTTTCTCAACTTCTTTTACAACTAATGTGTCTGTGTGACTAAATTCTGACCAATGAAATATACAAGGAAATGTCATGTAGGAGTTCTGTTTAAAAGGAAGCTAACTCAGCTAAGATATGTGCCCTTTCCCTTTTCTGTTGCATAGAATGGTGATGTGATCACTGGAGCTCCAGCAGCCATCCTGAACCCTAATGGGGTCTTGAATGTGAAGCTGATGCTAAGATGTTAGAGCAGAAAGATGATTTCATGGCTCTACTACACCATTCCTGAATTACCTACCTCCAGGCTTCTTGCATGTGAGACTATAAACCCTTGTGTGTTAAGCTAGACTTTTTTGGGGATTCAGTTCCTGCACTGAATGCAATGCCCAATATTCAGAAAACTTCACAGGGAAGGGATAACTTGCACAAACTCAGGATAAGTAATCTGGACATAGGAAATAACCAGTCCAATGCATGGAGATTTGAAATGTGTGACATATGATAGATTAAGCAGGGATAACCAAGGGGTGAGACACTCAGACTCCTGGCTAAATATACCAGAGACTCACTCCACAGTGTGGCCACCTGACCTTTTCTTAATAAATCTGGGGACTAGCAGCTTTAATTCTAATGGTTCAAGAAGTCTTTTGTTTCATTATACTTAATCAAAACTAATGCTATTTTCAAGTAACCAGGTGCTTCAAATCTCTATTTAGCAGATGAGAAAACTGAAGATTCAAGTTTATTGGACTGCCCCAGGTTACAGAGCTAGCAATGGCAGAGCTTGCATTTGAATCCAGGTTGACCTGAGTCCATTTTCCATTCCCTTTTCCTGTTAATACTACTGCTTCTCAACCTCTAGCATGCATCGGAATCAACAGGAACATTCAGTGAAGCACAATTTCTGAGTGCTACCCCAGAACTTCTTGTTTAGTTAGTCTTGGGTAGAGCCAAGAGATTGCATGTCTAATAAGGTATGTGTGGGGAGTGGGGGTGTGTGATGCAGCAATCTGTAGAACGATTTGGAAAACCACTGGGTCAGAGCATTACCTAGGGACAGGGGTCTCCTTATAGCAGGTGTGACGGTGTGAAGGTGTTGTGACCTAGCAAAAGGGTGCTTCATCTGGAACTCTTGCACTTCTGATCTACTGTCTAACAGACCAAGATGGGTGGTACTTGAGCTGAGCCCAAAGCTCTGCAAGAATGCTGAGAATTTCAAACTAGCTAATTGCTGGAAGTTTCCAGCTAAAATGCAAACATATACCACCCTTAATCCTCCACCCTCACCCCCAGCTGGATTTCTTTGGCTTTGGCCTCCAGAAAGGCTAATGCTTGTTTGCTGGGAAGGAGAGAGAACAGAGAACATTTTTGTAGGCCAGAAACTGATCTGTGGTGAACAAGGTGGCATGGTGGTTAAAGTGCATGGATCCCACATAGCCAACTAGGAGTTTGAGTCCCAGATCTGGCAGTTTGAAAAACTTTCCTGGTGTGTGTGCATGCATGCCCAAAATCCTGAGAAGAAATGGAGGAGAAGGGATTTTAGTGTGGTCATCCCCTCTCAGGTGTGCTTTCTTGCTTTCTCTGTCTCTCCTACCAGTGAGTACATGTGCCTTATAGCAAATTTTTAAAAAAGTGATCTGATTATCACTGCAAAGCTCCAGCCAGATGTGAAAGATTCCATAAATTCCCAAGAGGTTGCTTGAACTGAAGACTATACTATAAATACTTTCCTACACTTTCAGAGAAGAGTGTGTGTGTGTGTGTGTGTGTGTGTGTGTATGTGTGTGTGTCTTAATAGCTATGCCCTGTTGGAGTGTCAGTTTCAGACCATAAATTCCTAGAGTGCAAGGAGTAGATTTGCAGAGATGAGGAATTGAAAATAGTAATGATGGGGATGATAGCAATGATGATTATAGTGCTGGGATTGCTGCTAGTGGCCACAATATAAGGAGATAAAATAGGAGAAGAGGAGGGAGAAATGGGGTGGGGGCAGCAGTGAAGTGAAAGAGGTGAGTGTATATGAGGCTGATGTAGATAAAAATGGTATACGAGAAGGTGGTGAAGGTAGGGTTGTTCAGACACCTGTGAAGGCCCTTCTCCTTTTAGAACCTCCTTTGGGGTAGGGCCTGTGCCCTGCCTACCTTTGTGCCCTAGCACCTAGCTGACGCCCTGCACATAATCAGCATCAGTATGTGCTTGTTGATGAATGGTGTGGGTCAGGAGAAATGGCAAGGTGGCTAGGATGACTGGGAAGCAATAGCCAGGCCAGAGCACTCCTGTGGGGGAGAAGGCTCTGAAGAACATATGCTTATGCCCCCCCAGGACCAGAGATGGCAATGGCTCCATGCAGCACAACAGTGGTGTTCCATGCCAGTAGTGGATGTAGAACAAGTGCCCGGCTGGCTAGATGCTGGCCTAAGTGGAGCCAGCTCAGTGGGGCCCAGCCAGGCAGCAGTTCATTTGCTGAGCCTGCCTGCTGGGTGCAGGCTGTTTTTCCCATAGTCATCTTTTGTCTGACTGAACAATGGAGGTGAGAGGGCAGTCAGGCAGGTGGGACATAGCTTGACAGGATTGAGGAAGAGGAGGGAGGTTCCCACACTGCTTTTAGCCAGCTGCCCCACTCCAGGCCTCCCTTCCCAGATCTGGCACTCCTCTGTAGCCTCCACGGTGACCCTCTGAGGCTGCTGAGAATCATTGGGCTAGGAGAAGCCCAGCCTGGGACCCTGCTTCCTACAAGGTTGGCTGCCATACTTCTCCACACACCTCTTTCTTTTAGAAGCTTCAAGGTTTTTGATCAATGTTGGCTGGTTCAGCGCCTGAAGAAGGCAGGTAGCTCCTGGGAGGAGCGAGTCGACAGTGGACACTGAGAGAAGGATGGCCCTGCAAGAGAGCAAGGTGGGAGTGGGGGCTGCAGCCCAATTCCCTGCACAATAAAAAGATTCCTCTCTTCCTTGCACCAGCTGTGAGTCCTAGCCCTGGCATCATTTTTCAAATTGCAATAAATTAACATTTTTCTGGAGAAAAGAAAAAAACACACACACACATGGAGAGGCCTAATTACCAAATTTGGGGATGGCTTGAAACTCCTCTGGGCCTGCTGCCCCTTCCCCCATCCTTGCTGGGGACTGGGGCAGACAGAGCCCTGAAGGAACAGGTTCTTCCATTTCACTCACACCTTTCCTGGTCCTGGCTTGGGCCCCCTTCCCCACTCCTTGCACACAGCCCTGCCTGTCACCTCCTCTCCATGACATTCCCTTCTTCTCTTTCCCACCCCAAGGAATGTAGTGTTGGCCTATTTATTCCCATTTGGCAGAAGGAGAGCTGATGACAACCTGGGAAAGAGCAGGAAGGAAAGGTCACAAGAGTGCAGGGAGGGCCTAACAGTAGAGCCCTGAGGCAGAAATTAGAAATCCTGACATCTTCAATTCCCCACTCTGTCATGAAAGATACAGTTTGAATAGGACAAGGAACCTGAAGGCCATCTGGACTATCCTGCCACCTTGGCAGAGTAGGAGCACCCCTACTCTTAGCTCCCAAGGGAAGTCATTCTAGGAATCAGCTCTGCTATCTGGAAGTTCTCCCTCATCATGAGATCCTAGTCACTCTTTATCAAGATACAAAAGTGTTCATGAAGGGTCAGCCCTATAGCCTAGTGGTTAAGAGAACCGAATCTCACATAGCCAGCTGCAGTTCCAGTCTTGGTCTTGGTGCCTTGAAAAATATGTTGGGCATGTGTATGTGTGCATACCCCAAATCCCAACAGGGTGGTGAAATGGAGAAGGGATTGCAGCATGACCATACTCCATTGAGGGATGCTTTCTCCCTCCTCTATTTCTCTGTCTCTGGCGAGTACACATGCCCTTTGACAATTAAAAAAATTTTTTTCTTGCTCTTCTCGTTAGCGGCCTGAGGTGATCTTTGAAAATGGTTTGCTATTCACTTGACCCGGAGAATCCCACAAAGTCATGCAAGTCAAGAGGTTCAAATCTTCGTGTTCACTTTAAGAACACTTGTGAAACTGCTCAGCCCATCAAGGGTATGCATATCCAAAAAGCCACCAAGTATCTGAAGGATGTCACTTTACAGAAGTAGTGTGTGCCATTCCGTCATTACAATGGTGGAGTGGGTAGTTGTGGCCAGGCTAAACAGTGGGGCTGAACACAAGGTCAGTGGCCCAAAAAGAGTGCTGAATTTTTGCTGCACATGCTTAAAAATGCAGAGAGTAATGCTGAACTTAAAGGGTTAGATGTAGATTCTCTGGTCATTGAGCATATTCAGGTGAACAAGGCCCCAAAGACACGCTGTCGTACATACAGAACTCATGGATGGATTAACCCATACATGAGCTCCCCCTGCCACATCGAGATGATCCTCACTGGAAAGGAGCAAATTGTTCCTAAACCGGAAGAGGAAGTCACACAGAAGAAAAAGATCTCCCAGAAGAAACTGAAGAAACAAAAACTTACGGCATGGGAATAAAGTCAGTATAAAGAACAGTGTTTCTTTATTCCTAATGATATGGCTGTCATTTGCTGAGTGCTTACTGTGAGAGTACCTCAAGAAGTTCATGAAAAATTGAATTAAAGTGTTAGTTTATTTTAGTGTAAAACAAGAAAAAACAAACAAAAAAACCCCTGAAATCTATGCATAGTTTTTCCATAATACATAATATGCATTTTCTATAAGCTTTTTTTTTTTTTGAGAGGTTTTTGCTATAGGGCACATGCGCTCACCAGGAGAGGTTTTTGCTATAGGGCGCATGTGCTCACCAGATGGACAGAGAGACAGAAAGACAGAAAGCGAGAAATCACCCTCCAGGGGGAATGGCCACACTGCAATCCCTTCCCCTCCATTCTCCTCTTGGGATCTTGGGCCCGCATGCACACGCGCCTGGCGTGAGTTTTAAGCCATTGGGTCTGAGACTCGAACCGCGGTTGACTACATGGGAGTCCAGCGACATAGCCATTATGCTAAATGCTGGTTCCCATTTTCTATGAGCTTTTTAAAGAGCCCTCATGTTTCAATCAGCACACTGTTTCCCATGGGTTGGTGCACTGAGGCCTCACATAATGCCTCCAGGTCAGTGCAGCCTTTGCAGAACTGAGGCTCAGAAGAGTGCAGTGACTTTCCCAAGGTTCAGCCTCAGAGGCAAGGTTCTTATCCAGGATGGTGAGCATCAAGGCAGTGCTTTCTTCTCCCTTGCTGTACCTGTCACCCTTCCCCATTGCTCTGCTCCATGGGCCCACCTGCCCATTATGACCTTCCCCTGACCCCATCTCCTCGAACTCAGACACCCCTGAATCAGCTGTTCTGTTGTGCTATCAACCAGAGCCTCTGCTCTATCAGTAGGGAGCTGGAATCTTGGCCTTGGGATGGAATAGAATCTAGCTTCAGCTGGAAACAGCTAGAAGTGAGTCTTCATGGAAGGAAACACAATTGCATACACACACACACATATGCACACACACACACTCATTGGGATAGGATTTGTGTCCAGGGGAGCCATTCTCTTTGCCTTTACTGGAAGGCAGAAAATAAAAAAGGAAAGTCTACCTGCGGCCTGAGTCCTGGGAGCCCTGAATTATGAACTCCCTCCCAATGTGGCCCCCATCTACCTTCTGGAATTTCTTGCCCACCCATTCTCTTTGCACACTTCTTGGTTCAACCAAACTTGGTATTGCTTTTCCATGCCCTCCTCATTCTGTTCCTGTAGCTTGGATGGCCTACCCTCCTTACTTTCATGTATGCAAATTTGATCAGTCAGTCAGGGCTGGGTATACGCCACTTCCTGTAGGAAGTCTTCCTTGTCCTCACCATCACACCTCCTCAAGCTCCATAATGCTGTATCTCATCCTCCTGAGATACTAGCCACTTTCTAACTGGAATTTGACTATGTGTCATAGATCCCATGTAGGCCAGGAGCTACCTGAGGGCGGAGCTAGAGTCATCTCTGTATTTTTTGGCATCTTGGTTGAGATCTCTCAGAATTGTGTTGAGCTTCTACTTCACACTCCACATGTGAGAATGGCATTATGTCATGGTAAGAACATGGCTTTGGAGACAGAGACACCTGATGTTAAATCCCAGTTCTGGTTCTGCCCTTGAGTAAGTTATCTTCTTAACTCTGAGACTTCATTTTCCTCAGCTTCTGTAGGATGAAAGTAGTAATTGCTACCACCCAGGGTTATGGTCAATATTAAGTGTGAGACTTAAAGGTAAAGTAAGCCTTGAAATATATGGTACTTTTTTGTTATCTGATACGTGTTTATCACTCCTTTCTTTGACAGGGTCTGATGAATAGATTAATGAATGAAGAAATGAATTAATGCTGCTCCTTCAAGATGGCTACAGCTTGAGGTGCTGGACCATCTTTGGCCTGGCTGCCATCTCTTCCAGCAGATCCTCCCACCCATCCACATCCTTCCGTTCTGTTCCCAGCCACCTCTGGCCCATAGTTTATACACTGAAATTCTCAGAAGCTGAGACTTCCAAACAACCCCCCCCCACACAAGTTTGGATTTATCAGCCATGCTATTAAAACAGTAATTTTCAGCTGCCTAATGTTTCCAACTTCTACTCTAATCCAGTGGGTAAATATTTACAAAGCCCAACACCACTCCTAGGCCACTTGCTCTGCTGCCAAACATTCATTTCCCTTGCAGCTCCACTGGTTTGATATTTTTAGGAGCAGGGGAGGATGGAGGGGTGTGTGTGCATGCGTACATGCCTGCTGGGTTTGTGTAAGGGGGTGAGGAAGAAGCTCAGTCTTTCTCATGGTGAGTTCTTGAGTGGGAGAGACACAGGAGACAGTAGGCCTTGGTATGTCCTTCTGTCCAGATCTCCCACCGGGGGCAGGAAGGTTCAGGCTATGCAGGGTACCCAGACCCTTGGGTCCTCCTTCAACCTTCCCACATACATACACAAAGCTAAGTGGGCCAAATTGGCTTACAGGCTTACTATAGAGACAGCATAGAAGCAGAGTCAAAAAAAGCACACATGGGACTTAAGGGGGAGAGACTGGACAATGATGCAATGCTCTGCAAGGCTGACACACATGGGAAGTTTCCAAGTTTGCATCAGAGACTTCCCTGAGTACACTGGTCATGCATGTGCCCATGATCCAGGGCTGGCTGAGGTTGGAGGTGAATCACAATGCATCTCTCTCACTCATGGAAGAGATAAAGAGACTTTTTGAGAAAAATATCACAGACAGTTTTGTGTGTTTAATTGCATCTTGATCGATTTAATTTGAAATATAAGATTTTCAATAAATTTGAGTTTTCTTCCTATTTCTTTCTTATGATATTTACATTAATCTTTCTATTTTAATTTCAGGGGGAACAAAAAAATAAAATTGTTAAATTTTATTACATTTTCATTACTCAAAAAAAAAAAAAAGAAAAGAAAAAAATCACAGACAAGTACTGGAGCCTTGGGAGCCTGCTTTGATTCTGCTAGGCAAGTGGCACTGAGCACATCCCTTTACCACACTGAACTGTTTCCTTTTCTGTGTAATGGCAGGTAAGAACCCCCAACTCCATGGTGAGATAATATAAGAAGAGCATCAATCATATGTCCAGCTCTTGATAGGTGTCCTGTAAAAAATACTCTCCTCAGGGCCAGAAGATAACATGGTGATTAAGGCACTAGATCCCACATGGCTGACTCCGTGGTTTAAGTCCCAGACTTGGTGGTTTAAAAGCCACACCAGGCACATGTGTGTACATTCCCAAAATCTCAAGAGGAAAGTGGAGAAAAAGGGATTGCAATGTGACCATCCTCCATGGTGGGTGATTTCTCACTTTCTCTCCACCTGTCTCCAGTGAACATACATGCCCTATAGCAAAAAAAAAAAAAAAAAAAAAAGGAAAAAAAAGGAAAAGTACTGTTTTCCCCTCCTCATCCCACTTTCAAAAAAAATAAATAAATAAAGATAGGCAGCATATCTTCACACCTATGGGTGCTCCAGCCACACAGGACTGCCAAGGACCTCTGAGCTCCTCTGTGCCCTCACTTGAGAATTCCAGAAAATTTCTCAGGATTTCTTTTAAGACTTCCTCTGAGAAGTCTTCCTTCGTGATTTTAAGAGAAGCTGTCTTTCTCTTTCTCCCACTGAGCATTCTTAGTGAATGAAAGCTGAGCCATAGTCATCTCTATGGTCTCAGCATCTAGCACAGAATCAGACAGGGTGCTCAATGAATCTTCATTGTGTGTGTGTGTACACACATACTTCTTTTATATTTATGGATTGGTTGAAAGACGGGAAGGAGCAAAGGGTAGATTTTAGCTTGAGTTATCCAAAACATTTCTTTATCCCATTCACAGGGAAGAACAAAAGGAAAAGGATATGGAACTATGACTTAGGGAATACTCTATGTAGTCAGGGACCTTGTCTGTCTTGTTTCCACTGCAACCCAGCATTATAATGGTGTCAAGATATCTGATGAACTTTTATTTGGTGCAAGCTTTACATGGATTAACTCATTTTGTCCTTACTATAGTTCTACAAAGTAGGTAACCCATTTTGGAGATGGGGTTATGGGATCACAGAAAGGTTAAGTCACTTGGTCAGAGCCATGCATTTAATAAAAGACAGAACTGGGCTTTGAAACCAGGCAGCCCACTCTACCTCTTTCTACACTTATTATAGTATCCTAACTCCCTTGGTAGATATACAAGAAATATTCATTGAATTAATGAACAAATGCCTACCATGTGAGTGACTGTACAGGGCAGTTATCAATGTTATTTTATTGATTCTCACAGCAGTCTTTCCTTGCAGGGTAGGTGCATTTGTTGCCATTGTTCAGATGAAGAAACAGGTTCAGAGATGTGAAGTAAGTTGCCCTAGGTTGCCCAGCTAGGAATCAACAAAGCTGTGACTTGCAATCTATTCCCATAGCTTGCTTCTAATGTCCAGTCTGGCTGGAAGCCCCAGAGAAGGATCCAAAGGGCGCTTTAGTCTTTTAGTACATAGATGAGGAGCAGGGCTTCTAAGCTGAGAGACTCCAGCATCCTAAGAGGTCAGACTAGAAATAATCATGGATATCATCTCCCCATGGATATGAAGAGCTGGGCCCAGAGAGATGAGCAGTTTTCCCAGTCATTAAGCAGCTAAAGTGCTATTTCTGAGCCCATTCAGTGTTTCTGCTCTCTTCAGTTTTCTCAGGATTCTCCAAGTCACTCAGGGACCAGGAGCTAGCTGGCCCAGGCATGAACACCTTTCCC
>NW_006160079.1:228557-230517 GCF_000334495.1 Tupaia belangeri chinensis | reverse complement strand
ACGGGATAGGCTTCAGCAAGCTGGAAACTGAGAGGTGTAATGAGGAGGAAAGAGTCCAGCAGGGAGAAAATGGGTTGCTTCCGGGAAGAATTCCAAATGGATTGAGCTACAATGGAGCCCCTATTAGTAATTGTAGTATCATGAGAATCCCATCATGGGGATGCGAGGGATGATGGTAGTGATGACAGTCATGATAATAATGTTCAGGGGAAATGGAGGAGGATGAGGATGGGGCATCATGCCCTAGTAGGTTCTTCACTTGCCCTCCAAACCAGGATTTTCTCAGCCAACTGTACAAAAAGTACATCCCAAACAGGGACACAGAAGATGGCTGCATGGGCCAACCCCTGCTCAAGGGTACTAGCACAGGTGACCAGTGGGGCTTAATTGTTTGCTCTCTGAGAAACCTCGGCAGACTCGCTGGTGCGCAGCCTCCCACACTTTTGCATTAAGCCATGTGTTCTACCCTGGGGTGGGGTCATTCCCAGAAGAATGGGTGCCTTTTTCTACTTGCACAAAGACTCCATATGTGTTAGTAGTGGCCTTGAGCTCAAGAGCACAAGAGTATGTGTTGGGTGTAGGGTAGGGAACAGATGGCTCAGTTTATCTCTTTCTTGGTGGGGCCAGTATCCTCAAGCCAAACAGCTGTGACCTTGAATCTGGCCCCCATTATTTACTCCCTTGTGATTTGGCGTTGGACCAATCACTTTACTTCTCTGAGCCTCAGTTCTTTTATCTGGAGAACTAGACAGAGTTGGGGTGGTTAAATGAGATAGATAACACATTGAACACTGTCTGGCACAGAGGTGATGAAAGCAAAATGAATTTCCTTCCCCGTCCCTTGTCCTCTTTCCCTGAGTATTAAAACTTTGTTCTGCTTTGGTTTTGGGCCCAAGTCTCTCCCAGACCCCTCCCCCACCTACCCAGGCATGAGGGATTAGAAAAGAAGAAGGGCTTCAGGACCTCCCAAGATCCAGAACACCAAGGGAGTATCTTTTAGGTGGTTTCTTCTGAGCATTTGTGGACAAGACCTACATATCTGGCCAGTAATGCCCTGACTGGCTGTCTGAGAGGCTCTCCTTTTGAGAATTCAGGAGGCTGTGAGATTGCTGGACCTTTCCCCTCCCCTTCTGCTTCCCCTTCCTAAGGCCTCTGAGAGGCTGGGGTGATGGATGGGGCCCTGCCTTCCCCTCACCATTTCTTTGATGAGAAGAAAGAAAAGTCCACCTGAATCTCAAATCAAAAACAGGTGAATTGCTTCTAAGTCAGACTGGGCCCTTTCTGGGGTCTGTGGAAAGGTTGAGAGTTGAGAGGAGAAAGGGAGAGTGTGATAAATCACACTGTCAGGTGGGGGTGCTACCCTCCAGCTATGCAGGGATACCGTCAGCTCCAAGTCTGTCTCACCTCTAGAGATGGGTGTATGCCCACAAGAGATGGGGATTGGGCAACCATTTCTGAAGACTGCCACCTTCACCTTGCATTGCCCTAGCTCCACCATATATACACACCCATCTGTCACTTCACTGCCTCCCTTCCTCCCCCCAGTGTGCAATGTCTCCTCAGGTATAGTCTCACAGTCCCAGCATGCTTCAGGTCTTGTCTCAGTTTGCTACCACCTTGCTTCCTGTGCCCAAGCAAATATTTGCCCCTCTACATACCTCTGTTTCCTTATTTGTACCACAGGGGGTTAATGGACGTTGGGTTTGTATCTCAGGGCTAGAGCTGGAGGGTGGAATGAGGACTAAAGGGGTCCAATACATTTACATTTGGCTTACCTCTAGCCCCAAGCCTCTTTCAGCACTGACATTCTATAATGATGTGCCCAAGAGCTCCCTAGGTCCCCAGATCAGTGAGCAATTACACCAGACAGATTCTTTAGCCTGCTAACATTCAACCCCAACTCCCCACACACAGATAGGTTCCTCTGGTCATTCCAAGAGGCCTAGCATTTTTTTTTTTT
>NW_006160079.1:222717-228338 GCF_000334495.1 Tupaia belangeri chinensis | reverse complement strand
GCCAACTGCTGGTCCCCAGGCTAGCATTTTATAGTGGGGCAGTGAGGACAGATAGCAAATCTGGGAGAAGCAGCACTTGGGTCTCCTGAAATTCACTGATTCCAGGCCTGGACATCACCGCTGGTAAATGGGAAAAATGGAATCTGGGTTGGGAAAATCCTCAGAGTTCTGCCTCTCCATTGTCTTCAGAGTCAACCTGCAGTCCGGGGAGAGGATGGAAAAGGTCTCAAAGATGATCAGGGCCTTGCTGAGACCAGGCCACAGGTCTCTGCACTGGAAATCTCCCTCCAGCCCCAAGAGTGTGGCTGCATTTGTGGTGTGAACCCAGCAGAGCTCTGGGCCCAGAACCTTCTCCATGCCCAAGTTCCAACAGTGGTTGATGTTCCCTTCTGGAGTCCCTGTCCCAACAGGCAAAGGCACTCAAGGTGTGGGAGGAGTCAGTGGGAGGGCCTTGGCTTCAAAGCTAGGCATGGACCTGTGGCCCAGGCAAGAGCCTGCCCCATCTAGCAGGAAAGGCTACCCAAGCTGAGAAGGTGAGCAGGGGGAAAAATGAGAGAACAGGCAGAGAGGAATGGAAAGAGGGAGAAGAGAAGAGGGCAAGAGGAGGGGAGAAGTAGGGGGAGGGGAGAAGCGGCAATGAAAGCTGAAAATTGACAAAGGAAAAGGGAGAGGAGAGGCTTAGAAGGGACTCTGAGGAGAAGGGAGAAGCCTCGGTGGGCAGGCGCGGTGGGTGGGCATAAAAGACACTGCAGAAAGCAAAGTAGGAGAGAAGAGCACGGAAAAGGGGTTGGCGGAGGGGCAGGGAAGAGGGCTGTGGCCCAGGGGACTTCCCTCACCACGTTTCACGGTGCTCCCCAGGGGCAGTGGGGGCGAATTGAAAATGAAACACCTCGTCCCTGGGCCCAGGGATGTGACCCTCGGCATAAGAGGATTAGGGAGGCTTCCAAGAGGAAATGGGGAGGGTGCAGGAGTCCGGAGCCGCACGCAAACTCCTGCTGCCCCTGCCCAAGGCCCCAAAAGCGCGACTCTGAGCCCACTGGTGCCGTGGAACGCCAGTGCCCTCTTGTGGCCTTGGTCTTTAGCTCAACCGCAGAAGTAGCGGGTGGAAAATATGGTGCGGGAGGGGGGGAGGGGGCAGGTGGGGTTTTGGACACCCGAAGAAGACAGGTGCGATGAAGAAACCACGCAACTTCGCCAAAATCCGCCAAAACCTTCAGGCATCAGTAAATATTGAAGTGGTGAGCCTGGGGGTTTCTCCTGGGCCTCTCTCACCCTTTCAAGGGGACCTCACAGGGCTGGGCCGAAGGTTCTAAGGCAGTCAAAACTGGTGCATCCCATGCTTCAGAATGTTCCCTTCCACCCCAGTGGCACCTAAAATCCTGGCCTGTACCTTCCATCTGAGCCTCTGGGTGCCTCCCACTAACTACCAAGGGTCTGCTTCCCTAGGGCAGTGTGTGTATAAGAGAGAGAAAATGTGAGTGAATGAATGTGTTTGAATGTGAGTGTGTGTATGAGAAAATACAAGTGTAAGAATGTGTGAGTGTGTGTGCATGTGCGTGTGTGTGTGTATATATGTAGGGAGTGATTCTGCGTACAGTGAGGGATAGGGCTGGACCTGGCAGAGAGCTGAAGTGGAAAAGGCATGTTTTTGAAAGAGTCAGGAACCCTGGGTTCCACCTTGCCTCTTTGACTTTCTTGCTGTGCAATCTGGGCATAATCTCACCCTCTCTGGGCCTCAGGCTTCTCATCTGGGACTACTTCTTAGGATGTATCTGGCTATGACACTCTGTCATTCAATCATTCCAAAAGAGAGAGCTTACAGAAGAAACCAGTCCAATGCAAGGGAGTTTCTACTCTGTCATGGTTTTGAAAGGTGCATTGTAGTTCAATCCTGAGGACATCTCACCTAGTCCTCAGCCCTGACTCTCCCTCCAGTGTTCTCAGCAATAGTCCTGCTTCAGATCTGCCCAGTGAGGCCTCAAGCCTATTCAGTGAGACTGAGTTTCTCCTATTCTGGGTGCAAAGGGCAAGAGGCCAGCTCCATCTTTGTCCCCTGCTGTGGCAGAGGGCACAGGCCTCTTCATCTGTACAGTCAGAATTCAGGTCCCCAGGGTGGGTAGAAAATGCATCAGTCAGCAGTACTCTTCAGTGAGCCCAGCCCAGGATGGGAGCTTTAGCCCGGAAATAGAGAAACCTGAGCCTGCCTTGGCTCCCCTAGACAGGAGAGGTGGGGATGGAGGGAGCACAGAGAGGTGAAGGGCACCTCAAGGAGGCTGTCTGGTTTGGGCAGGGGAGGCCTCACCTAGTACTTTGAAAGCCACAAAGAACAGAGCCCTGGAAGGAGGTGGCGGAAGCAGGATCAGTTTGCCACAGAAATGCACCAGAAGGTAGAGGAAATGTTTTTGGTTTCAGGGTCAGTTGGTGCTTGACTCTGTCTGTTAATGTCTCTGCCTCCATTTCCTCATCTGCAAAATGGAGGTAATGGTGTCCACATCATAAAACTGTTGTCAGGATTACATGAGTTAATACTTGTAAAAAGTACTTAAAACATTCCCTGGCACCTAGTAAGTGGTTTTGTTTTGTTTTATTTCTATTTCTATTTTGAACCCCCAAGAAATCCTGTACCAACACATACCAGTCTGAGGAATCTTGGAATGTTCTAGTTAGCAAGATTATATATATATACATATATATATTTATTTAAAGAATTATTCATTTCCTTTTATTTATTATTATTGTTTATTTTTATTTTGTTATAGGTCACATGCAATCACCAGAGAGAAACAGAGAGGGAAAGTGAGAAAGTCAGCTGTCAGGTCTGGGACTCGAACCACAGTCAGCCACGTGGGAGTCTAGTGCCCTGACCACCACACCACCCATCAGCCCAAAAGCCTTATATTGTAAGACTTAAAGGAATTGATCAGGTTCAAATTCTACTCCCTATGTTCCTGGTACCCACTATGAATAAAAATTGGTACATTTAAGAGCAAGGTAGAGACTTGCTTAAGATCACACAGCATATCCAGTCTTAGCTGAGGTTATTTTTACTACCAGGCTTGAGCCTTACTTTTTGTTCTTCCCTAGATTGGTGTCCTTTGATGCTCCTGATCATGAACCTTAGATAAGATCATGGCAAAGCGCTAGCTCTCCTTCAGTGTGTTATAGGTCCTGTCTGGCAGTCAGTTCATCTCCTTATTCCTGTGTCCCTCCATGCCATTTGGAAAGAACCTTAGAGATCTCTTGGTCCCTTAGCCTCCCCTTCCATCTGCCATCTGCTATCACCAGCTTCTGGGATCACCACTCTCTTGCTTCTCTGTATCCTCTGACTCCCTGCCCTAACCTCTGGCTCTGACCCTGTAGGTATTTAACCCCCAGTAACCTAAACCCTCCCTAGCCTCTTGTCTCTTTCCTGGGGGCTGGCTAAGTCTGGTTGAGGAGCTTGCTTGATCTGGTGATTGGCATCGAACAAGATAACGAGGAAAATGGAGTCATCAGTGGTGCTCAGCAGTCAGCTGTCCCCCCTGCCTCACCACCATGCTTCCAGGTCTGTGGCCATGCAAGCCTTTGCTTCTTCCCAAGCCCAACTGCCCTGCCCAGGAGAAGGTAGGGCTCAGCAACAGCTCAAACACCAGGCCACTGAGCACAGAGACTAGGGCTGCTACCCTCAGGGCCTGAGAAGCTAGAAGAGACCTCTGTCCCTCTAGCACTGCTCCCTCCCTCCCTGAGCTCAGCCCTGGCCAAGCTATCCTCTAGCGCCTAGGCTAGACCTGTTTCCAATGATTCACGTCTATTCATTCCCACCTCGCCCCTGGGAGCCAGCTCTGCACTCTTAATAGATCTTATGGTTAAGAAGGTTTTTCCTGCTACTCAGCATTAGTGCTTAAAGTGCAGTTACACTCTGAAAATTGACCATAAAATGACACCATGGGGTCCACATTTATCCTCCAGCTACAATTCCAGACCAGCTTGGTTCAGTTTTCAGGTTGAAAAATGGCTTTTGGGAACTTCAAACTCCACCCAAGTCCTAAATCTGCCTCAGTGCTCCCCCTTCCCCCCAGTGGCACCTCCCTCCCCCAGACCAGGAGAAAGGGAGACCCTTGGACTGCTGAGGTGGCAAGCCAGGCCCAGTTCAGCTCAGACCATTTCCTGCCAGATTTGGGTAGAAGTGAGGGCAACAATGGGAATAAGAGGGTCTTCTGGGCCTGGATACAGGCAGAGATGGACACAGTCCACTCAGGGTCTGAAGCCTCAAGTGAGCCCCCATGCTGTGAGATACTCTGAAATGAGCACTGCCTCTCTTCCCATCCCCACTCTCCTGGCAGGGTTAAGGCAAGGTTGAGAGAGAGGCACTTCCAGGGCTTCCAGGAGGCAGGTAGGAAAGGGAAGGATAGCGTAGATATCCAGAGGCAAGGGCAGCCCTCTAGCCCACCACTCTTGGCTCAGCAAGATTCTGCAGTCCTCTTGTCTCAGTTGCGCTGCTCCTCAGCTATTTGGCCAGTCAATTTAGGGCTAAGGGCTAGACTCACATTCACCCCAGTCCTGAGGTCACCTTGTTGCAAGTTGAATAAGAAAGTACCTGGGAACCAGCAGTTAGCGTAATGACTATGTCGCTGGACTCCCACGTAGTCGACCGCGCGCGATTCGTGTCCCGGACCCGGTGGCTTAAATCTCACGCCGGGTGCGTGTGCGTGCGTGCCCAAGATCCCAAGAGGAGAATGGAGGAGAAGGGATTGCGGCGTGACTATCCCCCCTGGGGGGTGATTTCTCGCTTTCTGTCTCTCTGTCTCTCTCTGTCTGTCTGGTGAGCGCATGCGCCCTATAGTGAAAACCTCTCAAAAGAAAAAAAAAAGAATATATATAAAAAAAGAAAGTACCTGGCCGTATGAATGTCGGAGCCGCAGGTTTCAGGGCAATATGCTGTGAGCTTGGCAGTCGCCCAGTGCCTTCAGTACAACATAGGCCACTTACCTGCAGGAGGACCCTCTGTGGTGTTTTTTCCTCCTGTTTACTCTAATGAGCCTGGTTATCTGGTTCCCAAGCCCACAGCAAATTAGAAGCAGTAAATCAGAAGGAGGGCAGAGGGGCTGTTAGAAGCAGGCACACTAAAAGTGTCAAGAAGTGAGAGCTGAAGGCTTGACAGCAGGGGAGTTGGCAACAAACTAGTAAAACACAAAACAACCCCAACCAGGTACAAGAGCTCAAAGAAGGCAAACAAGCTGGGCCATTTAGTTGGCAGGAGGCAGACCTGAGGAGATCACTACAGCTAGGTGCTGAGATGGCAGGGTCTTAATGAGGAAAGCCCTATATCTTTACAAAGAGGAGCCAGAGAAACTGAGGAATGTTTTCTAAACATTTTCATCAAAAATGAGGAATTGGTGGGACCAGCAGTTAGCGTAATGGCTATGTTGCTGGACGCCCATGTAGCCAACCGCAGTTCGCATCCTGGACCGAGTGGCTTCAACTCATGTTAGCGCGTGTGCGTGCGTGCCCAAGATCCCGAGAGGAGAATGGAGGAGAAGGGGCTGTGGCGTGGTCATCCCCCCTGGGGGGTGATTTCTCACTTTCTGTCTCTCTGTCTCTCTCTGTCTTTCTGGCAAGCATATGTGCCCTATAGCAAAAAC
>NW_006160079.1:222376-222686 GCF_000334495.1 Tupaia belangeri chinensis | reverse complement strand
CTTTCAAAAAAAAAAAAAAAAAAAAGAAGAAGAATTGGGACCAGCCAGTGGTGCAGTGGGAAAGCAATGCTCTGTGATGCTGGACTCACCTGAGAAGGTCCTGGATTTGAGTTCTGAGGCCCCCTTGTATACACCGGATTAATGCACACATGCCTGTGCTCCAGGCTGTCGGAGGCTGGGGGTGTATTGCATCATCAAGACCCTGTTTGGGATGCTTCTCTCTTTCTCCCCTCCATGGGAGAAATATATAAATAAACTTAAACAAATGAATAATTGTGGGGCCAGCCAGATGGTGTGGTGGTTAAGGCGG
>NW_006160079.1:208640-222196 GCF_000334495.1 Tupaia belangeri chinensis | reverse complement strand
TTCCCTCCCTCTCTGTCTCTCTCCAGCAAGCACACATGCCCTGTGACAAATTTAAGCAATAAACTGAGTAATTACTTTTTTTCATTTGCAGGAATGAAACTTCAGTTCTCAAGCAAATTCAGAACCCCAAGCATCAGTCCATAAGCCCCAAAGAGAAGCCGCTAGGTTCTGTGGGAAAAGCTTACTGGCTTTTGAGCAGTGTTGAGTTCAGCCTCAGTGTTCCACCATTTAGGCCCCTGACAGTGCGCTTGAGCTCTCTGAATCCCAGCTCTTTCCTCTGGAAAATGCTGACAAGAATACCTGCCTTGAGGGACCAGAAAGTGGCATATGGTGGTTAAG
This sequence comes from Tupaia belangeri chinensis, assembly GCF_000334495.1. Taxonomy (NCBI): domain Eukaryota; kingdom Metazoa; phylum Chordata; class Mammalia; order Scandentia; family Tupaiidae; genus Tupaia; species Tupaia belangeri. Next base: position 221,857 of record NW_006160079.1, on the reverse strand, counting down.
GCACTGGACTCCTATGTGGAGTCAAATTCCAGTTCAAGTCCCAGATCTAGTGACTTGAAACTCATGCTGGGTACATGTGCATGTGTGCCCAAAATCCTGAGAGGAGAATGAAGAGATTGTGGTAGGACCATCCTCCCCAGGGCGGGGGGTGGGGGGGGGAGTGTAATCGATTTCTCACTTTCTATCTCTCTGAGTCTCTCCAGTGAGTGCATGCTCCCTTTAGCAAAATCTTAAAGAGAGAGAGAGAGAATACCTGCCTTGTAGGACAGGGAGCATTAAATTAGGGAAGCTGAAGCCCACATGTCCATCTCACATAGGGATTCATGTTATGTCCTTCTCTTTGGAGAAGGTGTCCTCCCTGAGGTCTGAACACTGGCCCAGTTCATCTGTCCCAGTTCTCCCTGTGGAAGGACCTCAAGAAGCAGCCGCATGGGGTCTCTGCTCATAGCCTTTTTGACAAAGACAATGGAGTTCAGAGAGGGGATGCTGGCTCTGGGCAGGGCTAGCATGTGTTAGAAGATGGGAGGGGAGGAGAAACTGGGGTTATGGGTGCAAATCATTAGGGGTTGAGTGTCGCTTTAATGATGACACTGACAAGGTCTTCTCCAGAATGCTTTATTACCCCAGGCTTCTTACAGTCTTCTTCTTCCTTTTTCCAGCCCACCTGGGCTCCCTCTATATCTGTCCCGCAAACCAGTCCTCTTTTGCCACCAGGCAAGCACTGATAGGCTGAGGCCGTGCCTACGTGTTCCGGAACAGGAACAATAACCAAATATGGGCTTGTTTATGTAGAGGTCTGGGTGCTCTCGGCGCCATGTTAGGGCGGGGGCGCTCCACAGTTGAGGTGGAGGAAGAGACCCCATTTGATTCTTTATCTTCCTCTGATCTCCATAGCATTCCCCTTTAAGAGCAGCTCCCCTAACCTTTGTGATGCTAGTCTAGGGCACCTTGTACTTAAGCCAGAAATAGTAAGGAGGGACCCACCTCCTGAAGGTCAGGTACCAACAAATGTCATAGAAAAAGTGCCTGTGGTGCAAGCAAGTCTGGCCAATGGTGATAGGAAGCAGACATAACCAGTATTTGCAGGCAAGTGGGTATACCTAGCACCTGTTGGCCTGGGCACCAGTATTCCTAGGACATTTGGGACAAGATCTCTCTGCTCAGAGCCTGGTTTCAAACTTTCTCTCATTGACTTTCTTTGATGACTCCCTTGCCTCCATGCCATTTGGGTGGAGCAGCACAAGACAGGAAGGCTCCTGTTTGGGGATGCTGATGGAGTAGGAAGCATAGATCTATGTCATCTGAGAGAAAAAGGTGACATTCAAGGGCCAATACTAAGAGCCCTGAATTTGTAATGAGGTCAGTCTGGTTCCAAATGCAGACAAACATTATCTTCTGAGTTTCAGTTCCCTCAAGCACATAGGCTTTGGAGGCAGACAGAGCTGGGTTCAAATCCCAGCAGTACCAACACCAGCAGATGGCAGACTGGTTACATTGCTGAATTTCCATGTAGTCAACCATGGTTCAAGTCCTGGACCTGGCGGCTTAAAGCTCACACCAGGTGCATGTGCATGCATGCCCAAAATCCTGATAGGTGAATGGAGGAAAAAGGATTGTGGTATGACCGTCTCCCCTGGAGGGTGATTTCCTGCTTCCTGTCTCACTCTTTCTGTCTGTCTCTCCAGTGAATGCACATGCCCTATAGCAAAAATCTCTCTACCAAAGAAGAAAAAGAAAGTCCTGGGACCAGCAGGTGGCATGGTGGTTAAGGCGCTGGACACTCCCACATGGTTGACCATGATTCGAGTCCCAGAACTGGTGGCTTACTTCTCAGTTTCCCTCTCTCTCTCTCTGTGTGTGTGTCTCTCTCCAGTCAAATTAAAAATAAATGAATGAATAAATAAAATTTAATAAATATTTTTTTAAGAAAAGAAAATCCCAATAATACCACTTCCTTTTTGCCTCTGGCCAGCTCACTTCTTCATAAGCTTCAGTTTTCTTTTCTAATTCAGGAGGTTGCTGAAGAGGAAATGGGAGTAAAATAACTCCAGATGGGGTCTAGGGTGTAGTGAATACTCATTTAGTAGTATATGTCCACATACCGGCTCTTGCTTGGAGTGCTACAGATAGATTGGCTTATTTATTCCTTGCAACAATCCTGTGGGCCGGGTATTGTTGTTATTATACTCATTTTATTTATTGACTTTTTTAAGAGAGGTTTTTGCTATAGAGCACATTCGATCACCAGAGAAACAGAGAAAGACAAAGACAGAAAGCAAGAACTCACCCCACAGGGGGTGGCTATGCCACGATCCCTTCTCTTCCATTCTCCTCTCAGGATCTTGGGCATGCATGTACATGCACCATGTGTGAGTCTTAAGCTGCCAGGTCTGGGACTCAAACCATGGTCGACTATGTAGAAATTCAGCGACATAACCATTACACCATCTGCTGGTCCCTAGCCTCATTTTTCACAAGTTCATTTACTTGTTTATTTATTTATTCCATGAGCAAGTGAGAGAGAGAGAGCACCCTCAATAAGGTCTTGATGCTATGATACAGCCCCAGCTCCCAACAGTCCCAGATCATGGACACATGCCTGACATACTCAAGGAGGTCTTTGGATGCAAACCCAGAACCTTCCCAGGTAGATCAGCCTCACAGAGTACCACATTTTATTGTGTTTTATGCACCATGATTTGGCCCTTTATGATCCTCATTTTACAGATGAGAGATTGAGGTTCTGAGAGTGTGACTTTCCCTGTGTTGCATAGGTAGGAACCAGCAGAAACAAGATTCAAACCCAGGCATGATGGCTCCAAAGCTTTTACCACTATGCCACAATGAGTCTTCAGTAGACAAATAGATACAATAACACTTTGTCAATTCTAGTTTGCTATACCAATGCGACAAGTGGGTGGTGATATTATTTATGAATCATGTTAACAGCTAGTCCCTAGAGACACCCTGGACATGAGGCTGTCCGTGAGAGTACTTGGGTCTTGAGAGTGAAGGAAGTCTCTCCCAGGCCTCCCATTTCCTGGGTTTTTGATAAGCCACGTTCTTCTTGGCCTGGGCCTTTTTATGTAGAGTTTCTCCATCAGCCATTTCCCAGGACCTAAGACTATAGAGGGTGGCTGCCAGAAAGGGGACATCAAAGGGGCAGCACATGGGCGATGCAGCTCCCTGCTTTGTTTTTAGAGCATGTGGGTTTTGTGGTGCACATGCAAGCACGCAAGGAAGAGAAGGTAGAGATTTTGGCAAGCAGGAGGCCAAGGAGTTGGTGGACAAGGGAATGGCTGGGAAGGAGCAGAAAGGAATGAGGAGGGTGACAGAAAATGTAGAAAATGCCTTGGAAGGCAGGAGGGAGGGAAAAACTGAGTGAGGGAAGAGCTGTTGTTGGTGTGGGCAGTTGGTAGGGTGTGCTCCTTGTGTTACACTGCTGGGCTACTGGAGGCAAGCCCTGGCAGGGCTGGAGGCTTAGCATCAGGCTGCTGGAAGGTTGTGGGCCACCATCATTTGGTATTTCTTTGATTTATTCATTCACACATGAATGAATTATTTCATATATTCATCCAATAACTATTTATTGGACCATCAATTATGGAGTGGTGGTTCAGGAAAAGATATCTGGAGTCAGACTGCCTGTGGTGAATTCCGACTGTACTTTTTAGTGGCTGTGTGATCTGAGTTGAGCTGCTTACCCTCACTGCACCCCACTGGTGCCTCAGTGACTGCATCTGTAAAATGGATGTAATAATAGTACCTCAGAGGATGATTGTGTGGATGCAGTGAGTTATCCTATGAAAATTTCTTAGAACAATGCTTACTACATAGTACATGTTCAATAAACACTTGTTATATGCGTTCATACATGTGTGCATGTGCACACCCACACATGCATGCATGGACACACACACTGTGTTAGACCTGGTGTTAGACATTAGGAACAAAAGGACAATAAGACACACAGTCCCTACCCTCATGGGGCTGGCATTCAGTTCTGAACTGACTAGTGGAGACCTTGTCATCATTTCTAGAATCCTCCTAAATAACCAGAAGTGGAATGAGTGTTCAAATTGGCATTGCTGGGCACAAAACTTAGTCTCTGCTCCTTTCCACTATGATTTCCTAGTGGGCACAGGCCAGGCCTATCAGCTACATACTTTGGAGACCTTTCTCCACAAATCTGAAATGAACTAGTCTATAAGCTCAGGCAGACAGTGTGACCAGAGGGGGTCACCATCTGGCTTCTATAATGTTTCCTGGCAGAACTGTGGAAGAAAAAGCGTTATCAAAGGAAGTGGACTGGGAAAGGATATTGATCAAGGACCTGGACAGTAGTGCAGTGATAAAATTCATAGCTCTGCAAGGCCAACCCCCATGGGAAGTTTCCACGTTCATGTCTGGAAACCTCCCTGAATACACAAAATACAAACATACACATGATCCAGGGCTGGCTGAAACTGGGAGTAAATCGTGGTATTGTTACTTCATTGGAGGTGTTGGATCTCTCTCTCTCTTCCTCATGGAAGAAATAAACTTTTTATTTAGTTTATTTACTCTCTTTCTCCTCTTTCTCTTTAACTTTGACATTCTTGAGGTTGCTAGGTCAGACCACATTGGTACGCATCCCACAGGTGTGCTTTCATGTACCTATGCAAAGAAACATGCAAGAGTATGTGTATATGGCCATGCACGTATATGAGCACAGATGGACAGAAAGAGCCTGAGATAAAAAGTTTGTGAAACGAAAGAAGGCAGAGGCACTGGACTGAACTGAGGCCTGGACCCCAGGCCAGGGTGGTAGGAATCAACAGACTTAAGCTCCACAACCCAGAGGAATGTAGCTGCCCCGTACCAGCCGCTCTGGCTCAGCCAAGACCCAGCCCAAAGACCATCTTGTATCAAAGTATATCCCAGAGAGCATGAATGTCAAGGAAGGGGAAGAAGCATAATGATAGAAAAGATTCTGTGTCGGGACCAGCAGTTAGCCTAATGGCTATGTCACTGGACTCCCATGTAGTCGACCACGGTTCGAGTTCTGGATCCAGTAACGTAAACTCATGCTGTGTGTGTATGTGTGTGTGTGTGTGTGTGTGTGCCCAAGATCCCAAGAAGAGAATGGAAGAGAAGGGATTGTGGCATGGCCATCTCCCCTGGGGGGTGATTTCTCACTTTCTGTCTCTCTGTCTGTCTTTCTGGCAAGCTCACGCACCCTATAGCAAAAACCTCTCCAAAAAAAATATTCTGTGTCAAATAAATATGAGAGATACCAAGTTAAGCTAATGAAAATAAGGGGTTATTTTATTGTTTGTTTCTTCACTGCAGGACTTCTCAGAGCCTTCAGTAAAAACTAATGTACAAACAAATCATCAAGGATGTGTGTGTATGTGTGTGAGTGTGTGTGTCACAGTCAATTGTATTTCTCAAGCAGATTTGACAACAAAGGCCCTTCTGTCTCAGAGTAAGTGTTTATTGTGAGAAATATGGCCCTGAGTATTCTCCAGGCCCTGAGCTCAGGTTTCTTCTGTTGCCCTCAGATACTAGAATCTTCTTTTTTTTTGTCTTTCCAGAAAGACAGAAAGAGACAAAGAGACACAAAGCGAGAAAGAAATCACCCCCGAGGGGATGGCCACTCTGCAATACCTTCTCCTCTATTCTCCTCTCAGGATCTTGGGCACACACGTGCACATACCTGGCGTAAGTTTAAGCCACTGGGTCTGGAACTCGAACCACAGGTCGACTACATGGGAGTCCAGCAACATAGCCATTATGCCAACTGCTGGTCCCAGGTACTGGAATCTTCTTGTCAGTCTCCTAAGTCTCAATGTAGAGAGTTATTAGGAGCCATGGATTTTGCTGCCCTGCTTCTTGCCTGGGTCTGCAGCCTACTCTTTGTCCCCTCCATGCCCTCCTTACACTTGGAAAATTCATCAGCGAGGGATTGGAGAGTGGTCACCTAATCCCCCTTCAGATCTCCTCTGGAGGCCAGCACTAGGAGGCAAGGCCTCCCTCATTTTACATTCTCTCAATGCTGTAGGCCTGAACCTGAGGAGGGTCAGCTCAGGTGCCAGCAAAAGGGCCCACCTCAGGCCCCATGGGCCTGTGCTGTTCCACATGAAGGGATTCCTTCTTATTACCACCTTAACTCATTAGAGCAGCACCAGGCCCAGGAGGATGAAGGGAGAGAGTTGTGCAAATTAATGAACGACCAAATTAAACATGTTCCCTCAGCCAGCAAGTGTTCCAGTTGATCAGCTGAAGACTGGGGATTTGAAAGTGGGAAGTACCTGCCCCATGGGCCAGAAACCTTAAGGCAACCATCTCCTGTTTTTTAAGGCAGCTGTTAGTAGGAGGCTTGCCAAATTTAACAAATAAAAATGCAGGACACCCAGTTAAAATCTAAATGTAAGATAAACGAGATTTTTTTTTTTTAGTACAAGTATATCCCATACAATATTTGGGATATACTTATACTAAAAATAAAATTATTGTTTATCTCAAATTCAAATTTAACTGGGCATCCTGTATTTTATCTGGCAATCCTAGTCTGGAGGGTCCTGAGGCTTACAAACTGGGACATGGATAATAAGCACCTTAAGCCCAAGGATTGCGAAAACTACCCCTACCTCTTGCCAATGCAAAAGATCTTATCTCTGAGGACCTGATTCCCTTGTGTCCTTGAGGATCATGATGAGGCAACGGGATGCTGGTGAAAAGACCCTGCCTAGACTGGGAGGCGGGAGACCCAAGGGTATGGCCTGCTACTGATCCTGTCTTACTGGGTGATCTTGGGACAATCACTTCCCCTACAGAGCAAGGTAGGAAGGCCCTGCTGATGCTGACTCTGCCTGTCTCTGTTGGAAATGCCTGTATGACTGAAAGGAACATGGAGGAACTATGGCCACCATTGCCTCTGAGCCCCCCCCCCCAAGGAGAGACTCAGTGACACTAATGCTGGTAATAGCAAGGTGCATGGAATCCACTCCAGGGGCATGGGATATGTGTCTGTTGCTCACCTAACCTGAAGAGGAGGCTTCATTATACTATTACCCTGCATGCTAGGGAACAGGGTAGGCCCATTTTGTAGATGGGGAGGATGAGGCCCTAAGAGGTTCCCAGCTGAGTCAAAGTAGAAGCTCTAGCTTCCTTCCTCAATTCTGAGGTGGATCCAGATGAGAGTGGCCGGCCTTGCCCCACATGGGCGCCTCATTGTCAGTGATGTCACCAGAAAGGCCATTTGGAGGGAGCTACCAGCTGCTCCCCTCCCCAACCCCCATGCCTCGGTGGGCAGAAAGCTTAGGGTTAGACATATTGTCAAGCCAGATGTAGATTTGGGTTCTAATTCTCTCCATTCTCTCCTCTTTTTTTCCCCCTGAGGTCTAAATCCTTTAAGTCTTTTTTTTTTTTTCTTCCTGAGAAAGAGAAACACATGGGTTTGAGGAGATGAGGCTTCTCCATTTGCTTCCAGCTACCACAGTCAAGCTTCCCAGGCCTAGTCTCAGCCTTAGCCCCAGAGCTACCTCTAGTCCCATCCAGCCAGTGGGAGTCTCCGGCAATGCTACCTGGACCCCCAGTGCTGGGCATGCACCGGGGCCATCTTTTGGCTGTAACAAGGCCCTCCTGCAGGACAAAGTCACCTTACACTCTTCTTCTTGAGCAGCAGGACCCTCCTTTATGTTGCTCCTCTGACATCCTTCTTCCTCATCCTCCATTATCTAACAAAGCACCTTACACCATCAGGTTCTTGCTGGTGACAAGCTCACTTGACATAATTTGAAAACACCAGTAATAATCATGGCTTGTTTCTGTGTGTTAGTGCTGAGTGGGACCTGATAGATCATTCAGTCCAACATTCTTTCTATAACAAATGGGAAAGTGAGGCCCAGGTCATGAAAACTCATGTGTTTGGCATCTTCCAGCTGCTTCATAAACTCAAGTGCAAGATCTTTTGGGTCCCCTTTTATAGATGAAGAAACTGAGAACTACTGAGTATAGCTGACTCATCCAAAGTCATACAGCTGGGCAGGCACTAAACCAAGATTTAGTGCTCTTGCTACCTCCAGGATTTTGCTTTTGCATCCAGTGAGTATGCTGTGCAGAACCCCAAATGAATGGTGCCCTGCGTTGGTCTACAGGACTGGGTGCCTCCAACAGCCAGGTGGTGGCCATTGCAGCAGGCTTGCTCACTTCAGTGCCCACACTGACCTTCCCAACTTGCACTCTTCTCCTTTCAGTTCTCACTCCCACAAAAATCTCCTCCTTCTCTGGGCCAGGAAGTACCTCCTGAGGTTCAATCCATTCCCAAGGCTTGGTGTCCTTGCCCTGTGGAAAACATGAGACCATACCTCTAACCATAAAGCACAATGATCACTCAGGTTGGATTATTTAGGTTCCACTCTGGGTGACTGGCATTTCTGCCTTACACTTGAAGAAACTGAGGCACAGTGAGGTTATCCATGTGGAGCCCTGAGCCCAGGTCATCTAATTTATTCCATTTCCACAACACTCTTTTCATCTCATCTCAGACAACTGAACTCCAGGGCACATAGGAATTTCAGGTATGAAAATAATAAGTGGCATTTGTCTAAAAGCCCCTCTCGTAAGCTCAGTTCTCCATTCTGGGCTCCTCATCCTTTTCTGGAGATCAGTCCTTACTGCCAATTCTATGGCAGTCTCTGGGTTGGAAGGTGAGAGAGAGAGTCAGTTATAGCACTGGGCCAGTCTCTTATTGATTGAGGCCTGTGTTACAGGTGCCCCTGCATGGCACCCCTAGCCCCACAGCTCTGGGATGATGGCTGCCATCCCAGAGCTTGGCCAATTCTTTTAAGTCCCCTCTCAGTTTTCCAGTGTCCTTATCCAGGATGGCATGGAAGCTAGTGGTAATTTCCACCCCTCAGATCCTCACCTGCTATTCCATCATCAGTGAGACTCAAAGAGAGGAAGCATGCAAAAATACAGATAGAAAGAGAGGAGAGTCAAAGAGGAAAAAGGAGAAAAAAACATAAAGGAGAGGAAGAGGAACAGGAGAGAGAGAGATAGGGAGAGAGACAGAGAGAGAGAGAGAAAGAAGGAAGAGAAAGGCAGGACAAACAGCATCTGTTCCTCTATTGCTCTCAAATACCAAATTGACTGATCTGACCAGCAGGTAAGGTTCCTTTTCATATCACCAACACCCAGTAGAGTCCCTGGCATGTAGTAGGTGCTTAACACATGCTCACTCATTTGAAGAAATGAGTGCAAGCTCATCTGTCCTCACTGGATGCCCCACCCACTCCGACCTTGTTGTTTCCTTTGGGTTCCAATTCCATGCAAAGGAGCCGAACGGCTCCTCATCTGGTGCCTGGCATGGCCTGCCTGAGATTGTCAGTTCTCTTTCCATGTGCTGATGTCATAGATTCCTGGGCTGTTGGAGCAGGCAGGGCCCTCAGATAACCTCAGCCCACTCCTCATGGAACAGCTGGAGGCACTGAGACCTAGAGCTGGGAAGGGTCTTGCACTTCATTGCTCAGCAGAGCTAGAAGTAGAAGGTTGGATTCTGGCACATTCTGGGGCTTGGCACATTATATCCACACTCTGGGCCTCCCCTGGGAGCCCACCAGCAGATGTACTGTGGTGAGGTCAGAGAACTTTGTTCTGCAGGACAAGAGGTGACAACTGATTACCTCAGAGTCTGGTGGGCAGCCTGGTGAGTTGGGGGTCCTGTTTCCAGGGGATGATGGCAAGGTGGACATTACCCAGACTCTCCTTTCCAATGGGTCTGGGAACGATAATAAAAGCAGTGCCCATCAGGACTAGGACTTGGCCCAAACTTTCCCAACCATTGCCCTTTCCTGGCCACTATGAAGGACTCAGTCCCCACTAGGATGGAAACTCCAAATTGGGTCTCTAATAGACCTGGATCTGTAACTTACTAGGGACAACATCACTTCTCTAAGCCTCAGTTTCCTCATCATTAAAAATGGGCCATGCTAGACTTACTATCTCACATAACTTGTGTGAGACTTAAGAGGATAGTTCATATCCTGAGAATGGCATGGCACACATCTGGCACAGTGAATGCTAGATAAATGTGAGTAATTATAATACCTTCCTTCAGTGTCCTGCTGTCCATATCTCCTGTCATCTCACAAGCTTGTGTGGCTCCTACCACTCCATCCAGCCACCAGAGAGTAGGTACTGGCCCCAGGTCCTTCAGGTCCCCTTACCCTCTTAGTGTAACACTTCTCACTACTCTCAGCCTGCAAATGTCTTCATGGTGCTTCCATATATGTCAAGGTCACCTGACTCCTTCTGGGTTTAATATTGCATTTCTAGAAACTATCTTCTTTTAAAAAAATTTAAACAAATCTTTTTATTTTTCATAATAGAGTGTGTGTACACACATGAGAAAGAGAGAAAAAACATACCCTTGACAGGATCTCATCATGACATGATCCCCTCTACCCAGTCTTCTAGTTCATTATGACTCTGGGCACATGATTACTTGTCTGGTATTTTTAGGCCAACCTGGAGATCCAAACCCAAGGCCAGCCACGTATTTCCAGCATTGCAATTCAGTTTGCTACTGACTATGCCACTAGACTGGGCCTAGAAACCATCTTCTTTGTTGAGTCAGGTTAGTCTAGAATCTAGCTTAGATCTTCATGTTTGAGAGACAGAGACAGAGAGAGAGTGTGTTAATATTGATGTGTACTCCTGGGGAGAGGGCTGTGCAGTTCCAAACCTCCCACCTTTCTCAGGCATTTCTCTCCTGCAGGGCAAGGAGCCTATGGTTAGTTGAGTCCAGACTGCCTGCCACATACCCAGGGGCCAGGGTCCAAAGGACTGTGGATCTTATTCTCTGAATGTCACTAGGCCTCCTGTTTGCCTCTGTGAACAGCACTACCCCCTCGGCCCATTCCTCTTGGTCTCAGGACTTCCTTCCTTCCACCAGTTCCAGCCAGGGCCGTCTTTCATCTCCGTTGCCTCTCTCTCTGGGTGGGGGCCCTTCCTTGTCCCCCAGCATGCTCTAGCACACATAAACACACCCTTTGGCCAGCTTATTCTGCCCTGTCCCTCTCTTGCTCTTCCTTTTCCCAAGAAAAACCCCTGACTACTCACTCCTTCTCCCAGACATCTTAGATCCTGTGCCTACCTTGCTGTGTGTGATCCAGAACAGCACATTTCCTCTCTGTTGCTCCCTTTAGCCATTTGTGAAATGACAGTAATTGCACCTCCTACCTGCTAGCACCACTGTAGCCTCTACCACTGCAAGGAGGAGAAATGGGTTAGACAGGTGGTTACTTGAACAAGCTATAGCATTGTGGTCGGCCTACTAGCAACATTACCAGGGGCCTACAGAGTCCTGACAGGGGCTGAGAAGCAACACAAGTGACCTACCCTTGGACCCCAGGCATCCCTGCACAGGATACCACCAGGGAACCTTCCCAGGAGGCCCACAGGCTCACACTGTCCTTCTGAACTATCTACACAGAGATAAAATGAGGACATCCCAATGTGAGTTCCCCCATTCTTTGATCTGTTCCCCAACTGTAAATTTGTAAATGAGGTCATTCCTGAGGGAGCTCTAGGGCCCAGGGCTGGGGTGCAGCCAGGGCCTGCAGCCAGCCAGGTGGTTTCCATTAGGTGCTGGCCAGTCCAGGACAGCAGAGCCACTAATCTATGGGGCAGCCCTGCTCGCCAAGGCAGAAGGGCACAAAAAGTAAAAATGGAATTTCCAAGCCCTGCAGAGTGTTTCTTTTCTTTTTGTACAACTTCCACTCCCAGGTTTTCTTTCTCATTCCTTGTTTCTGTCTCTCACCCTCTGGATCTTGCAGTGGCTTACTGTGCTCTCTGCTGATTTCTCCCCTCCTTAACTCTCCATCTTTCTCAGTCTCTGACTTCTTTCCTTCCTCTACATTGGTCGCCACAAAGATCTTTTTAGTGTGGAGCTTTGATTGCTACAACTTTGAACTCCATTCTTGTTTTTGTCCTCTTGCTCTGGGTTCCCTCTGTCATCCTGAGAGTCCCTAGTTCTTCTCATCTTTCCTGTCTCTTTTGGCTAGGCTGCCTCTTCCTCCTGGGCAGCAACAGAGGCTGAGACTGGCAATATGCACAGCAGATGTGGGACACCCCCCCTGAACCACATCTCTGCCCCCTGGAAGATGGATGAGCAGGCAGATGACTGGGCGTCAAGAACCCTTCCAGGCTAGACCTGCCAAGCACACACATACTTCGCCTACCCAGCTATGTAGGCTTCAGCAGTGGTCGAGATTGACAACAGGGGAGAAAGTAAAATATATAAAAGAAAATCACAGCAACCCAGTGATCAAATACAAGCAGAACCACAAGCAAACTGCCAGCAGCTGCCAGGGCTTGGAGGGTGCTGGATGGAGGGGGACAGGCATGGGCAAGAGAAGACCATGAGTACTGGGGACTACTTTCATGCTCTGGCTCTGGGCCAGATAGTGCCAGGCTGGATCTTTACAGCAGCCCTGGCATCCAGATGAGCAGATGAGATGGAGGCCAGAGAGTTTAAGTGACTTCCCAAATCATCTTTCCTGAAACATCCATCAGTCCTCCCAGGGACTCTACTGTCACTGCCCTGCTCCAGCATTGCAGGCTCTTCTCTCTCCATCCCTACTCTCTATACCATGCCTGGTATGTTGTCTCATTGGCAGGACAAACTGCCTAGAGAAAGCCAGTTACCAAGAGAGCCTGTCTTGATCATCTCTGATGTACTGGTTAGCTTTGGGGTTTCTCCTGTAGCACCCTTATCAGCTGGTTCAACATTAGGGCCATACCATGGCGGGGGGGTGGGGAGTGGCCCCTGCTCTAGTCCTAGGGTGAAGCTGCTTACTATCTTTGCTATTTGTCTCTAGATCTACAAGCTCTCTGTGGCCTGAGCTCTAGGTTTACAGTCAGCATCTGCTCAACTTTCTGAATTTTCCTCAGTGGTCTCAGTGAGTTCCACCCAACATGCCCGTCCTGAATCAATCTCTTCATTGCACCTCACCTCCAAATCTCTCCCCAGCTGTCCACTCATGTGCTATACCACATCCTGTCCCAAGCCTGGACTCTCCCCCAGCCGCAAGAACCTCCAGAGTCAGCTAGCAGCCATCATAGTAGATAGAAGCTGTATCAGAAAGCTCTTAAAATCAAACTGCATGGGGCGGGGGGTGGGAGGGGAGACCAACAGATGGCATAATGGTTACCTTGCTGCGCTCTCCAAT
>NW_006160079.1:193585-208307 GCF_000334495.1 Tupaia belangeri chinensis | reverse complement strand
TACTAAAATGAAACATCGTTCCCTATAGCAACATAGCTGGCATCTGGCAATGGGTCCCCAGAACTGACAGAACATAGATCCTTCTTCCTGCCTTACCCTCCCAACCCCAACACAGTACTGTGTCTTTACATGACACCTTTGACCCAGAGTGCCTGTAGGCTGTAATATCCTTTCATAGTTATGCCGGCCTTATAGAAAAAGAAAAGATGAAGGCCAGAGAGGAGCCATAATTTGCTTAAGTCCATATAGCTCTTCAGTCCTCCTCCTACTTCTGCATTGAGCTTCTAGCCTTAGTGAGACAGCTTCTGTAGTAGAGAGACCCTCTGAAAGAGAGAAGGAAGAAAGGAAGTTTAAAAAAAAAAAGAAAAAAGAAAAAACACAGTATCCCCAGGGAAGGGAGTACAGGAAAGGGAGTCTGGATATAAGCACCTGTCCTTGAATTGGCCCACTGTGAGGAAAGCAGTACTGGCCAAGATTTGATGGGCTGGAGGACTGGAGGAAGGAGATCGCAATGTGACCAGACTCTGTGGAAGGTGCTCTTCTCTGTCCTCTCTCTTTCTCTCTCTCTCTTCACACACACACACACACACACACACACACACACACACGCACACTCATGTGTGAGTGCACATGTTTTATCATAAATAAAGAAAAATGGAAGGCAGGGGACCATATCATGAAGCACATTGGGAGCTATGTGAGGAGCCTAGCTTTACCAGAAAGGCAGAAGCCATTGGAGGATTTTGAGCAGGGGTGTGCTGTGATTTGATTTGCATTTTGAAAGAGGCTTCTGGCTATTGTTTGGAAAATTCTTGGCAGAGATGCAGAGGTGGAAGCAGGGACCCCAGCCAGGGAGAAAGCTATTGCTCTCATCAGGCAAGGTGGACCAGGGTGGTGGCTGTGGAACAGGAGAGTTGAAGACCTTTCCTCGTAGTACTTAGTAATTCCTTGCAGGAGGTATTGTTCTCAGTGTCTTCTCTGTGCTGTAGAGGTGCCACTCATATGGACTCCCTCAAGGACATTGGGAAGAGGGAGCTGCAGTCTCCTCTCAGAGCATTAACCAAGGCCAAATCAAATCACAGCACACCCCTGCTCAAAATCCTCCAATGGCTTCTGCCTTTCTGGTAAAGCTGGGCTCCTCACATAGCTCCAAATGTGCTTCATGATATGGTCCCCTGCCTTCCATTTCTCTTCTCTCCCATACCAATTCACCCTGCAACCCCAAATATCTCCTCTCTTCCTCCACCCTTCTCAACACAGACCTAAACCCCACCAGTAGCAAGGCTCAGAAAATGGATACTGGGACTGGCTCTGTGGCCCCCACAATAATGCACTACTCAAGGGAAGCTGGATTGCACATGGCCACTGTGGTCTGAAACCTCAGCCCAGTCAGCCTGAAACCTGCTGGGCACAGGCATGAGTATCCAAGATTTGATGGGCTGGAGGACTGGAGGAAGGAGATCGCAATGTGACCAGACTCTGTGGAAGGTGCTCTTCTCTGTCCTTCTCTCTTTTTCTCTCTCTCTCTTCACACACACACACTCATGTGTGAGTGCACATGTTCTATCATAAATAAAGAAAGCAACTTTGGAAAATGAATACTCTAGGGCTGGGTGGTGGCATGATGGTTAAGGGCACTAGACTTCTATATGGCTGACCATGGTTCAAGTCCCGGACCTGGCGGCTTGCTTTCTTAGTTTCTCTCTTGCTCTCGCTCTTGCTCTCACTCTTACTCTGTCCCTCTTTGGTCAAATTAAAAAATAAAATAAATAAATAAAGTTAAACTAATTTTTAAAATATTGTTTTGACAAGTGAAAATGCGTACTCTAATTCTGAAAGGGACAAGAGCACAAATGTTCTACCAATCCGCTGGTGTTTCCCTAATAGTTAAGGAGAATGGGACTAGGGAGTCTTCTGGTTGTTGGTGGTGATGAGGTGATGTCAGGAAATTTAGGGGTTGGAAGATTCAAATGAAGAAAATTTAGGAGAGTTAGTTGAGTATTGATCAAGGCTTAATCAATGGAGGATGGCAAGATGAACATCTGAAGGAAAGGAGCCACCAACTGGCCTTGGCACCCACACCCTGCCAGAGACCAGTCTGATCACTTTGTCCTTCCCGCTTCACAACCACGGAGTGTGTTCTACTAATTCCATTTTCCAGATGAAGAAACTGAGGCACTGAGAAAAATGAAGTGAATTGCTCCAACTGCCCAGGTCACGTGGCTGAGCCTGGCTGCCAGCATTGGCCAGTGGGAATCTTTTCAGGCCTGGAGATCTGGGCCAAGCTGCCTTGAAACCATCCATTACTGAACCGAAGCAATTGAAGAGCCAGGGCTGCTCACACCCCTCCTCTCCTGCTGGCTGAGGCGTTTAGTCATTTACACTTTGAAGGCAGCCTATTCTCAGCAGTGGCTTCCCTGCCTCACATTTGCATTTGGAGCCTTTCATCTGATCTCTCAGAATTAAAGGCTTTGTCTCCTATTAAAAGAATTCCAGGCCCAAGGAGCCCTGAGGAGGTGGGGGAGGGGACTCTGGGCCCCAGAAAGCCTGTTTCCTTTCTCCACACCAGGATCTCAAATCAATCCTGCTAGGTTGGCTCTAGCACTAAAGAAGGGCAGTCCCAGAAGACCTGATGAATAAAGTAAGGACCATCTCAGGGCCTTTGCTCTATTTCAACCTGGCTGCCTTTTCCGGTCACAGAGCCTCACAGCTGCTTGGATGCAGTCAGGCCAGTAGCAGTATTGAGCACCAAGCAGAAGCACAAGGTATGGAAGAACTGATCCAGATGGCCTTCCAATTCTGGCTCTAACTCTTATTAAAGTAGTGTGTGTGGGGGGGGGGGGGGGGGCAGGTGATGTCATGGTTAAGGCGCTGGACATGGGCTACCACAGTTGAGTCCCAAACTGGAGGCTTGAAACTCAGGCCAGGGAGCATGTGCAAAATCCCTAGAGGAGAATGGAGGAGAATGGATTGCAGGGTGGCCATCCTCCCTGATGGGGGTGATTTCTCACTTTCTGTCTCTCTGTCTCTCTGGAGAGCACATGCACCCTATAACAAAAATCTCTTAAAGAAAAAGTTGTGTGCTTTGGGCAGCTCAGCTCTCCGCTCTGAGATCCTCAGTTTCTTTGTCTATAAAATGGGAGCAAGGGGATTTGTAAAGGCCAGGTTCCACCTGTCCAGGTTAGAGGAAAAGGTTTTTATTAAGAGGCTGGGAAAGATAATCAAATTCCAGATGTGTCCCTCTGTCCCCTAGGGCAAGAGCTTTCTCCTATGTGGGCCTCAGGCCCCCCTTGTAAAACAGGTTGTTGGGTTTTGCGGGCTCTCCTCTGACTCCAGCATATTATGGGATACTGAGCCTCCAGAGTCCATTTAGGCTGCTCCCTGCCTCTCACCCTGACCCCAAGTCTGGACTTAGTCCCTGGCCTCATCATTATAATGCTTTTGTCCCTGTTGCATAGACCACCCTGGCTGTACATCAGACTCAGAGAGATTTACAAAAGTACCTATGTCAAGACCCAACCCCAGTTGTGTTGGAGTAGGGCCCAGGTCAAGTTTTTTAAAGCTCCTCCAAGTGATTCTAATGTGCAGCCAGGGCTGAGACTCACTGTCCAAGGCTGTAGAACCTCAGATACAGCAACTCAAGGGAAGAGATTAGGAGCTGTGTGACCTAGGCAGTTGGAGCAATTACCTCTCTCTCTCCATCTCTCTGGTGAGCATGCATGCCCTCTCAGTAAAAAAAAAAAAAAGTTCACAGAGAGACCAGCAGATGGAGTAATTTTTACGTCACTGGACTCCTTCATAGTCAAGCGTGATTCAAGTCCCAGATCTGGTGGTTTAAAATTCATTCCAGGTGTGTGTACGTCTGTGCCCGAAATCCCAAGAGGAGAATAGAGGAGAAGGGATTGCAGTGTGGCCATCTCCCCTGGGGGGTGAGTTCTCACTTTCTGTCTCTCTCTGTCTCTTCAGTGAACATATGTGCCCTATGGCAAAGACAAAACAAAACAAAACAAACAAACAAACAAACCAAAAAACTCTCTAAAATGAAAAAGAAAGTTCACAGAAAATGTGTATTATGTTAAAAAAAAGCTATGGATGTATTTCAAAATTTTTACAACCCAATCAACCTGTACTTTAATTCCATTTCTCTATGAAATGTTGAAGAAATGTTGAAGAATTGTTGAAGTCCCTCTCCCCACCTCACCCTGTATGTTTAAAGTCACTGAGCTCCTCACCACAACCCTATTAAGGAAGCAGACATTACTAGGGTTGACTGAGGCCAAAGGGAAGTGACTCCCCCAAGCCTCATTCTAGGAGGATCCTAAAAGATTTTTCTAACAGAGTGGGAGGTGGCATAGTCCTTAAGTGAGCAGCCTCTAGAGCTCTACTGCCTTGAATTCAAATTCTGGGACCATTGCCATGGTTCTGGTTTCTCAGATATATGACGTTCTGCCACTTAGTTTTCTGTCCCTCAGTTTCTTCATCTTCAAAATGGGAATAATATGGGACCAGCAAATGATATACTGGTTACATCCTTGTACTACTCCCACATAGTCAACCACAGCTTGAGTTCCAGACCTGGTGGCTTAAAACTCACACTGGGCATGTGTGCATGTGTGCCCAAAATCCCAGGAGGAGACTGGAAGAGAAGGGATTGAAGCATGGCCATCCTTCATGTGGGGTGATTTCTCACTTTCTATTTCTCTGTCTCACTCTGTCTCTTTGGTGAGCACATGCACCCTATAGCAAAAATCTCTCTTTAAAATAAATAGATAAATAAATAAAATAAAATGGGAATAATAATAGTACTTGCCTCCTGGGCACTAGTTGCCCCTTCCCCATTTCCAGCACCTCCTACTGTCTGTCAGTAAGTAGAGGCCCAGAGAGGAAAAGATTTGCCCACAGTCACAAAGAGTTAGAGACAGAACTTGGCCAAGACCCTGGCCTTTGAGGTGACCTCCCAAAGGCCCCACACTACCCTACCATTTGATTCTGGAATCCATGGAGTCACAAAGAACATTAAAAACCTATATGGCCAGGTCATGGGCAATTTTCTCTCTCCTAATGTTCTCTGGGAAAGCAGACAAGTGAATTCTCATTCACTCTCAGGCTCTCTTGTTTCCTTTTTTTTTTTTTAATTCTGTATACTCTCTCAAGCTGACTCTCACTTGCTCAGTCCCCTCTCCCCTTCCATTTTCTCCCTCTTCAATTCTCTCTGGTAACCCAAAACCATCTGAATGGATTTAAATAAACCTCTCTTCAAATAATCTCCTTCAAGGGGGAGAGGATGGAAAGTTCAGCCTGAAGGGAGAATTCCTCTGACATTCTAGTGAGTGCTGATGGGGGGGAGGGGGGAAGGGAGGTTGATTTGGATACCAGTTGGAAGGCATGCACTGAAGAGAAGGGGTGCAGACTGCACAGGGTTTGGGGGAGACCCATGAATGGGGATTCAGAGGAGTCAACACCTGGGAATCACAGAACAACCAAGCTAGAGAAGCCCCAAAGGCCCATCAAATCCACTCTAACTCCTGCCTCTCTCTCAACACACACACACACACACACACACACACACATGTAAGCACCCCAGATGGGAACAGAATTTTCTTAAGGGATTCAGGAAACATTGAGTAGTGAAAGATCCTGTTAAATGCCAAAAGTATAACCTGGAGAGGAACATCTCAATCCAGTGGCTCAACTTAGTGACATCACATTGGGGAGAGGAGGTTCTTCAAATTTCATGGAAAAATACATATTATGAAAAATTATGCATGAATTTCAAAGTTTTTTTGCACCAAAATAAATTCATACTTCTAAAATATTTGCCAGAGGGCATGTGCACCCTTCAGAGAGAGAAGGAAAGTGAGAAAGCGCCCTGCATGGGGGATAGTCATGCTGAAATCCTTTCTCCTCTTCTCTCTCCTTTCAGGATTTTGAGCACACATACACATGCCCCAAGTGTTTCTCAAGCTACCAGATCTGAGACTTGAACCATACAGTTAGCCATGTGGGATCCAGCCACTTCAGCCACAATCACACCACAGGCTGGTCCAAATTTATACTTTAATTCCATTTTTCCACTATCTTTTTGAAGTATTCTGGATACAAGTTTATCATTTATCTCCAAAGTTGTATATAACATAGCTACAGTCCCCCAAACACTCTGATAAACTGAAGAGAGGACAATATGAATAGTAATACTAGCTAGCAGTCAGCCTTTTCTGAGTGCTTTCCATATGCCAGACATTGTTTCAGTTGTTTCACATGCATGAATCCATTAAATCTTGCAACAACCCAATAAGTCTGGGACAATTAAAGTATCCATTTTACAAATGAGGAAACCAAGGCCCAGAAAGGTTAAGTAACTTGCCCAAGATCACACAGAAAGTAAGTGGCAGAGATGGGTTTAAGCTTGGCAGTTTGGTTTCATAGCCTATGAACTGAACTTCTCTACTTTACAGAGATCAACAAAATGAGCCCTTCTCTCAGAGAGCTGGGAATCTTGGAGATGTCAGTCTGATGGTAAGGAACAAAAGTTAAGGGTAGCAAATGATGTCAGATAAATAACCCTAGGAGTCAGATAACTACATTTCAATTCTGTGCTGTGTGACCTTGGGCAAGTAATTTGAGCTCTGACAGGACAGAGAGAGCCATAATCCTTCCTTTTAAGATTATTGGGATGAGTCATTGTATGTGAACGTGCTTAGTAACCTACATGAAGGAAGGGGATTGTTATTAGTAGTGTTTCATATCCACCTGTACACAACCCACCTTGTTCTCTTCGCTACCCTCTAATATATACAGCTGTATGTTTGCTCCCACTTTGAATCTCTGTCCCCAAGTCAAGAGTACTTGGTTCCAAACAACATCCTATCTGGAGAAACACCCCTATTTGTAGGTACGCACATCTCTCTCCCTGCACACACATACTCCTTGTGCATACACACAACCCAACCCTTGCACATGTGTGCCTACCCCTTTGCACACAAACATTTCCTTGAAATTCTGTTTTTAGGAGGCACTATCTACAGGGTTCTGAAATGTGATTCTTGTATAATCTGTCACATGGGGGCTGCAGGGTGCAGACATCAGCAGAGAAAGAGGGTGTGGTGTAAGAAGTAACAGTGTGTCGGAGGTTGGTCAGAAAAGCAGCAGAGACCTGGTCAGGCCCAACCTTTCAAGCAATCTATTTAGCCCTGCAGCTAAGGAGCCCATTAGCGGCAGCTTCTAATTTCAGATTTCCCAGCATGTCATGGCCTGCAGACCACTCACTGTTTATTTGGAGAAGCTGAGAAAAATTGTTTATGTAATTAGAGTGGGGACAAGGGCTACCCTTGAAGGGGTTCTCTGCAGGAAACCTGGACTTTTAGCAGACACAAGCAAGAAGGCCCCACCATCTGCCCAAAGAGCACCTGGCCTAGGCCCATAAACAACAGAGGCCAGTTGGCTGACTGGGCTGCAGGGCCTCCACAACAGCCTCTTTAGCCCCCTCTCTTGGTAATAAATGATTGGATGGATCACCATTGTACTACCAGGGCCAGACTAGGACCAAGCAGAGAAGGGGTCCAGGTACCATGAAGTCATTGTGGGATGCAAAAAGATGCTTCAGATTTAGATGTTTGCTTCACTGGGCTTCAGTTTCCTCATCTGGAAAGTGAGGATGGTAATATTCCTATCAGATCATGGTGGCTAGCAGGAGAAAGGTCTAGCAAGGGAACCTAGTACCCCACACATGCCTTCTTTCCTCCCCTTTCCTGGGGTCTACCTTAATTCTTTGTCTCTTTTTCAAGCAGTTAATCACCTTATGAATAACTGGCTTTAATTCTGCCCACCTTAGACTTTTCAACGAAGTTTACCATAGTATCATTGAGTCTCAAGGTAAGTAAATCTGGACAATTTTCTTACCCTTCTCTCTAGGCAGCTTGTCCTTTCACCTATGGCCTTTGACTGTCAGAAATTCTGAGTGGATCTAAATTTGTTCTCGTGAAATAACTCCTTCCCTCCTACATGTCCCCCTGACCCCCGTACTCAGGTCTTGATACAAGTTCCAGAGCTCCGAACGAGAGGCCCCTGATAGGGGAAGATCCACACCTAACAGAGGTTCAAACAAGGACCTGACCTGACTGACCAGGCTGAATCCTCTACTCTACTGCCTGACTTCAACACTCTACTGCCTTACCCTCCCTCTCCAGAAATGAAGTCCTGATCACTATCACCTCCTTCCTTGGCCCTGTTTGGCTGACTGTGGGGTAAAGAGCAATTATCTTCTTAGCTCCAAAGGCAAGGGCTGAGATTTTGGCCCTAGGTTTCACTTTTGTCATTTGTGAAATTGGCACAATTTGGTTGATATATTGGACTATAAACTTTGAGACATCTCAGTGAATGCTCAGAATCATCTGGTGAGGTGGATAGGATAAGGAGGTACTAGGTTACTAGGTAGCATAAGGCAGAGGCAGGATTCCAGTCAAGGTTAGATTCACTCCAAAATGAGTCCCAGAGAGGTACTCACATGAAACAAAGAGGTAGGAGACTCAACTCTCTGGGTGAGGGGTAGAGGCATTTATTTATTTATTCGTTCTCCATTTCTTATTTCCAATATTTTTGTTGTTTGTTTTTAATTTGCTACAGAGTGCATGTGCTCACTGGAGAGAAACAGAGAGGAAGAGAGAGACAGGTCAGAAAGGTAGCAAAGACCTGGTCCTGGTCTCTTCCCACCCAGGGGGATGGCCACACCACAATTTCTTCTCCATTCTCCTCTTCAGATTTTGGGTGCACAAACACACACACGTCTGATATGTTTTTTAAACTACTGGGTCTAGGACACATACAGTCAACCATGAGGATCTAGCCACCTTAACCGGCACATCACCACCTGGTCCACCCACGTGTTTGTCTTTATAATGAAATACATCAGAAAAGTCTTGAAAATGATCCAACAACCCCCTTTAGCCATTATTTAGCTGCAAAAGTAAAGCATCACAGATAGAGTTGGAGGTCTCTGTGTCCCCTGTCTGATCATATCCCCCTTCTTCATCTCCCCAAGGTAGCCACTCCCCTGACTTTAGTGTGTTGAAAGCTTAGTATTAATGATATTCTGTGTGCACTAACTTTAGCACTCTACACTATGCCCCAAATGTGGCCTTGTTAACACATGAACACCAGCTATTCATTCATTTTCAGTGCTGTATGGTATTCCATTGTATAAATATGTCATGGCTTATTAATCTGGTCTCCTGATGGTGAAAATATAGATAGTCTTGCATATTTTATGGATAGGATGAGTACTGCTATTAATACCCTTCTATGTGTCTCTCAGTGGACTTGTCTGTGAGTGTTTCTCAAAGTCTTGTTGTGTTGGAGAGTATGAGCTGATCTTTATGCTTATGGGATATTGCCAAGTTTCCTGATTCCTTCTTATCTTCACAAGGAAAATGTTTACTGTTTGCTGTACAATTTTTATGTGTCTGGCCCTGGTGTGACAGTAGAGCTTTAAAGTGAGAAACAGAAGGGAAGAGTTAGACTCATTTAGAAAGAACCTGGAGATAGGCCAGGTAAGGGCACAGTAATAATGCAACTGGACCTTTATGGGATAGGTCTTTGGTTTGAGTCCTGGGACCTCCCTGAGCATGCTGGGTATATATGTGTATGCCCAGGATCCAGTTCAGCTGAGACAAGAGGACTGAGGGTGAATTGTGGCATAAAGACCCTCTTGGGGGTGCTTCTTTCACTTTCTCAGGGAATAAATGAATAAACTTTTTATAAAAGAAGGGACTTGGGGGCTGTAAGTAGGCGATGATGAAAAATTTACAGAAAACTCCATGGGAAAGCCTTTCAGGCAGTGTGACACCTGACTTTGGGACCAAGAGTGGGTAGAGAGAAGACCTTTCTCTCCTAGTCAGCTCCTGATGAGGTGTTCCAGGCTGGCAGTTAGCAGATCCTACTTGGTCCTGGGTCTGCCTCATATTCTTTCTGTAGTTTTACCCTGGTGCCTTCTCTCTGTATCTAAGTTTCTCCTTGATTCAGGGCAGGAAGGGATGATAAAACTTCGATCTTTCTTACCAATAGTCAAAAGATTTGGGTTGGAAGAATCAATGTATCACATTACCTTCCCCAAACCTTGGTTTCCTCCTCTTTAATGTGGGTTTGCTAATCCCCTGGTTACTCCTCCCACTCCCACTGGGCCTCTTCCCCAGACCCTGCTCCTACTCCAAGTCAGTCATCTCCCCACAGGAGGTATAAATATATAAAAAAAATAAACTCAGACCAAGCCCCAGAACTGAAGCAAATTGCTGGCAAGCACTGGCTGCTGATTAGCATGCATAGTGGACGTGCAACTGGGCATATCGGAGAGAACTGCATTTTCCCACAGGACACAGCTATCAACATGGGCTGGGCTGGGGAAGGAGGGAGAACGAGGGAGGCACAGAGATGATGTCTTGCTGGGCTCAGGGAATACATTGGCAGTAGAGCCCCAGGCTTGCTCTCTCAAGCTGCTCTGTTTCCTAAATGTGTTCCCCAAATATGAGCAGGGGGTTCTCTGCAGTAAGCTAGAACTTGGAGCCCATGTGAGGAAGGTGCAGAAGATGGGGAAGCAGAGACAGGTGGTAAAGGTCAGATAGGCCCAGGGCCCAGGGCCAGTTGAGTAACCTTGGGCAAATAGTTAATACATTTACCATCCTAAGCCTCTGGAAAGGATAATAATAAATATCTTGTAGGGCTGTGAGGGCTCAATGAGTTAAGGAGATGCCTAGCAGTGATAAGCACATAATAGAAACATTAAAGACATGAACCCTGGGCAGGTCCATAGCAAGGCAGTTCACACAATGCATAGGGAACTGGATCACACATGACTGACCACTGTCTGAATTCCAGTCCTAGTGGATTGATACATAAGTGCTCCTCTGTGACTCAGATCTTGACAGGATGGAGAAACGGAGGAGAATGGATTGCAGAGTGATCATACCCTATCAGGGGATGCTTTCTCTCTTGGCCCCCTTCCCTCTGATGAATGTGTATGTCCTCTGGCAAAAAAAAAAAAAAAAAAGACACAAAATAAGTATGGGGACCTTCTTCTTCCCTTTCATCACTATATAAACTCTTGGCCTACTCCTCCCTACCTCCATCATCCCCCCAGACTGGGAAAAGTAAGAAGACAGAGGACCCTCTGGGAAGAACTCATATGGAAAGAAGAAAAAAGTGACCACCAGTATATTGGAAGCTCTGTGTGTTCTGCATTGTTCAAAGTGCTTTGTAGTTGTTATTATTTAATTTCAAGTTTCTTTTTCAGAAAATTTATTATTTCTTCCATGAACATGCAAGAAAGAGAGAGACAACACTCCCAACATGGTGTTGATGCTGTGATCAAACCCCAGCCTCAGCCAGCCAGGGATTACAGTCAAGTGCATGCCCAATGTAGGTCTCTGGACATGAGCCCAGAACCTTCTCATCTGAGTCAGCCTCTTACAGCATTGCATTTTACCTCTACACCACTGTCTAGGCCCCACTTCATCTTAACTTCTCAGTGGTCCTTTGAAGGTAAGGAAACGGAGGCACTCAGAGGTTATAACTTGCCCAAAGTCACATAGCTAAGTAGTAGCAGACCTAGTATTTAAGCCCAGGCTCTTTGACCTTAGTTAGGTTAGCCAGATAAAATACAGGATGCTGAAATTCCATCTGAATGTCAGATAAACAAATACTTTTGTAGTACATACAAGGGACATACTTATGTTACAAAAATATTCTTTGGTTGGCATTCAAACTTAATTGGGCATGTTGTCTTTGTAGCTGCTCAATCAGGCTGCCCTCCTTCACAGTACCTTAAAATACTTCGCCACACTCTGAGGAAGAAGTTAAGGACCCACCTTCCAACCACCTACCCCTAGTCCCAAAGCCCTCTCTCTCAATTGCCTGGAGTTTCACACCTGGTAAACCTTCTATGTGGAGAACCCTAACCAGCCCCCAAGAAGCTGATTTTAAAGGAGGAGGAATTGGATCCCAGACCTCTACAGGGTCCTGAGCAGTCAGGGGGGTCACTGAAAGGGGAGTACCAGAGGAGCCAATTATCCTTCTGGGGTCCTTGGGGACCCAAACCCCAGAAGGCTGAGCCCCAAGTACAAGAGATGGAATAATAGAAAAGATGTTTTCATTCTGGAGTGGGAAAACCTGAGTTCAAGTCCTGGAAATGCCATTTACTTGTGATCCAAGTCAAGTTACTTCACCTCTCTGAGCTTCACTTTCCTTACCTAGAAAACAACAATTGCAATCCAGCTCACAGGATTATTTTGAGGAATAAGGAGATAAGGCATTATAAGCACTCCAAGGTTGTAACCTATCCTTACAGTTCACCCTGGAACAGCTCCCTCCTCCCCTCATCCTTACCCTGAATCCTCTGGCTTAGATTTCTTTTGAGGTAGAAAACGGAGACCAGGCAGCTGATGATGGTCTGGCCTCTAGGGTCACTTCCTCTGCAGCTGCCATGCTTGGCATGTGGGAACACCTGCTCCTACCCCTCTCCCAGTCCTGATCCTGCCAGCCACAACTCCTAAATAATTCACAAAAATACCAATACTCCAGCCATCCTCTTTGATTGAATGGGACCTCTGGACAAGTGCTTTTTCATCTAAACACTGCTCTAGTTATGGGGGTGAGGTGGGGGAGAGATCAGCTGGACAGAGGGAGGGAGGATGGTGTGGTGTAAGGGACAGGATAAGCAGGGCATAAGGTTTATATAGTAAGGCTTTGCAGAATGAGTGAAAGTGCCTCTTAAACATTGATGTGTTGTCAGACATGACAGGTTACTAGCAAAGTACCTTTGAAACCCCAAAGTCTTCCTATCATCAGTGGGATAATCGGGAAACTGCAGTTTTCACAACCAGCTTCTCCTTATCTGAAGCCTTTCCCCCTGGGATGTGGGCAGTGGGGCCTAGAATGGCACTGGGGTTAGTAGGGTGGGTGGAGGGCCCCTGGGAGATTCCAAGGCCAGCTGGGCAGTCTCTCAGGCTTTCTCCAGTCTTCTCCCTGGCCTGCTGTTCTGCCCCATGAGCCTACTGCCTTCAGTCGCAGACACCTCATTACTGCAGCCATGCAGCCAAGCTGGAGGCAGTTCAGAGAAGACCAGAGAGAGTAACGTGGAGTAGTGGGGCCTAGTGAGGGGCTGGGCTGGGCTGGAAGAGACAGGGGAGAAGGAGGAAGGAGGTGAGGAAGGGAGTAGTCCCAGCCACCTGCACCCTGCCCCACTTGGCTAAGCAGGGCCCAGCAAGGAACCTGAGAAGCTGAGCATCTGCACACCAGAATCTGAAGAATAACAGTGGCCTCTCCAGTCACAGAAGAAATGAGCTAGCTGGGAAGATGACCTAAAGGCATTTGGAGAGAAGGGGGCTCCTTCCCATCAAAGGGAAAGGGGACTCAGTCAGAAACCAGCACAGGACTTGACCGTTATCCTTTCCAACCTTTAAATGCCAGCTCACTTGTTGCCACCTCTGCCACTACTACTGTAACTGAGGAGAGGCCACACCCTTGGAGTGGGAGATAAAAGACAGAGGCTGGCAACAAGGAGGGGCCCAGTTGTGTCCACCAAGCTCTACAGTCTGGGTAATTCAGGTACCCCTGCTGTCTAAAGTGAAAGGGAATGTTGGACTCAGCTGAGGATCACCCCACTCCCTCTCACTCATCTTATTGATGGAAACCCTGGTTTAGGGAAGGAAAGGGACTTGGCCAAAATTTCTTATAAGTTAATGGTGCTGCCCGGACTGGAATCTATGGCCTCTGGACCCCAAATTTTGTCCTTTTCACACCATACCTTTAGTCCTCAAGAACAAAGTGAGCTGCTACCCAGACTGTCTCTGCATCTACTCAGGGACAGATGTCACCTCTTCTGCAGTAGTCTCACCCCTTATACACACCCACATATCACATGGATAAAAATATGCTTGCTCTAGGTGTGGTGTTTCCTTGGCTTTCCAAGAAACGTTCCAAAGGGGAATAGAAGTGAGATGCTGATCAAGTCCAAGACCCCTAGCTCATGGGCTATGCTCTTGCCTCTAAGTCTTTGCCCTTGAAGGCCCTCTGCCTAGAATGCCCTGTCTCAGAATCTGGCCTGTCTGACCTCATCTCATCACCAATGTTGTTGCCAATATTCCAGCATCACTTTTCTCAAAAGCCTTCTCTGACCATTGATTCTCTAGCTCATCACACTGCTTAAGATCATCTTGTTTGTTTATTATATTCCCTGCCCTTTAAAATAGAAGCTCATTAGGGGTACGTGCTTGGCCCTCACATGCACATGCATTCACATACATACCATGTAAAAGGAATGAATAAATGAACAACTAAACCTTGAGCAAAATTTTCCTTTCAAAAGAAAAGGTCCAACCTAGGTAGAGAGAACCCAAGCCCAAGATTAAATTGGAGAAGTCCCTGGGCTATTGTAATCATTCAATAAATAAGTACGTATTACCAGGCACTATGCCAGGTGCTACAGACACAGCAGTGAGCAAACCAAAGACTCCTGCCTCCATAGAGCTCTCACATTCCAATGGGCAGTGATGACAATGAATAAATAAGAAAAATAAGGAACTTATAGGGCTAGCTCTGTAACACAGTGGTTAAGCACTATGGATAGGGAACTGAATCCCACTTGGCCAACTACTGTTCAAATCCCATCCCCAGCAACTTGAAAAACATGCTGGACAGGTGTACATGAATTCCCTCAAAACCTGACAGGAAGCAG
>NW_006160079.1:179200-193568 GCF_000334495.1 Tupaia belangeri chinensis | reverse complement strand
TATTGTTCTGCGAAACAAGAACACTGGCTGGCTGGGCTGGGACCGTGAGCTTTTCACTAGCAGAGGCTAGAGGGAGACGGAGGTTGAAGGAGGCAGAAGGAACCCACCCCTTCCTGTTTGCTCTCTAGTATTTCCCTTGGCAAGCCTGTTACCTTCCAGTTCTTGTGAATACCACCCTCGGCTCCCTTCTTTATCCCTACAGCAGCAGTTCCTTCCTACAGCAGCAACTGAGTTTTTCCAATGCGTGCAGGATCAGCATCATCACAACCCTCCACAGCAGAGGAGGCAAAGCAGCACCTGACGGCAAAGCTCAGTTTCCTGGGACTCCTCCTATACACTGAGAGGCATCGGCTGACCAGTGGTCTCTTCCTCTAAAGTTTGAGTTTCAGCCCCACAAGTGTGTCCTCCACGCTTTTAATTTTAATATTTGTGAATACAGCCTCGCTGTGTGACTTCTAGTGCTTAAGCGAGCCAGATCCCTTATGGCCAATTCTGGAATCCTGGTCCCAGCAGTTGGAGGACTATGCTGAGCATGTATGCATGCATGCCCAGCATTGCCACAGGATGGAGAAATGAAGGAAAAGGGATTGTGGCATGACCATGTCCCATTAGGAGTGCTATCTCTTTCTCTGGTGAGCACATGTGGCCTGAGGCAGTTAAAAAATAAAAAATAAGAAAAGCCTAGCATGTGTTAGAAGGTGATGAGTACACTGACAGAAAATAATTGTAAAGAGGGTGATAGTTCTGGGGGTGGTCTCCCACCGCCCCTTAGTACTTATATACTTGTAGTAGGAGGAGAGTTCTGTATAGAAATGTAAATATAATGGCCATTTCAGCAAGAGTACTTCAGGCAAAGGAAACCCAGACCCAAAAGCCCTGAGGTCAGAGTGTGCCTGGCCGGACTGAAGAGGTCTGGGAGACTGGCACAGAATGTTTGAAGGGAGACTAATAGCAAGGAGAATATTAACACAGGGCAAGGAATCCTTTCGGCAGTTTCCTGTGCTTGAGGGTCCAGGAACCAAAGTCTACAGACCACTGAAAAATGCCTTCCAAAGAATGTCTTAAATCCTCACCTTTTCCCCCTTCTGAGTCCAGAGTCCTGGCCTAGGCCATTTCCCCTGGCTTCCTTTTTTGCCTTGCCTGTGGACAAAGCAGGTTACCAGCAACAGTCCTTTATGTGGGCAGCATTTTGCTTCTTGCACTGTGTCCCTTACTCCTGCCACAGCAACCTCTACCCCAAAACAGTTGAGGTGGGCAACATAAGCCTCATTTGACAAATGGAAATAAATGAGGTACAGAGAGTAGGCCAGTGGCCAATATTTACAAGCACTACTTATTAAATCTTCACAAAGACTTTATAGTTTCAAACCTCTTCTGACAGATGACAAAAGGGAGACTTAGAGAGGTTAAGTGAGATTTTCTGAAGTCACACAGCTAGATCAAGACAGAGCTAGAGCTGAAATTCAGATCTTTCTATCTTTGCTGTCTCATCTCATGTTTTTCCTAATAACACCCAATCTCAGGGAAGGAGTGGGAGATCTAGAGGTGAAGCCCAGGACATAGCATGGTCATTTATGCTGGTAAGGTGCTAATTAAGACATATGGCATCATGGAAAGAATGTGGATTTGAGAACTGGAGAGACTTGGATTTGAATTTCAGGGATGCTGTGTGTCCTTGGGCAAGTTTCTTTCCTTCTCTGAGCCTTATTTTCTCATGTCTAAAACAAACTGAAAAGTTCTCCTTCATGTAGTGGTTTTATGGGTTCAATGAAATCCCAGGTCCCATATGGTACCTGGCACTCAGTGAATGCCTGGTCAGCGTGGAGCCTTGTTTATAGATATCCATTGTGTTTCATCTGCCTAAAGTGAAAAGACAGAGGCTGGTGATGGTTTGGACAAATTTGGCTACCCCCAGGCCTAGATGAGATTCAGGCTGGGCCTAGATGAGAGTCCCAGTGGAGATAGTGAATCTGCCAGCACCAGACTGCCAATCTTGCTCTGAAAAGCCTCTGGGTCTAGGAAGATAGCAATGCATTTCTCTATCAGTCCAACTCTTAACTGAGAACTCAGGGTGGGGAATGGTGGGGGAAACTGGTAGTGCAGTGTAGAAGTCTAAGCCCAGTTCCTGTCTAAGTCTAAGCCCAGTGGCTGTCTTCAGACCTCTCTCATCAGGTCTGCAGAGAAAGCAGACCTTACTCCCAGCTGCTCCACTGTTCCCCCCACCTGAGGGTCCCCAGAGGGCTTTGGGATGTTTAATGGGGTAGAACTGTCTTTAATCTGCTCCATAAATGTTTTCTTGATCCTCATTAGAAACCATAATGTCCTATTAATATGTTGATGAGATTTCATTGGGGGCTAGGGAAGGGAGAGTAGCTAAGAGGATGTAAGGTGGGGGTGGAGTGGCTGGATTCACTATGGGGATCTCAGGGAGAAGAGCTAGCTGCATGGTGTCTCCCCTTGGTCCTTGGAAAAATCAGGAAGACTGTCCCAGCCCCCAGAAATCCCTCCAGAGGTCTGAGTCAGCAACCTTGGGATCGAGCAGATGCTCACGCACCTCTCCATATCCCACCCCTGAATGTCACTTTGGGGTCCCCACCCTAGTGACTAAGGTTAGTCACCAAAGCCTACATTCATTGCTCCTTTGTCTTTACCAGTGGCATCCACACTGAATACACTGGGACCCTAGCACCAGGTTAAGCTCCCAGGTGAACGGACTTCAGCAAGAGACAATGTGGCACTTTGGACAATTGAAAGAATCAATGTCTAGGGGGCCAGCAAGTGGCATGGTGGTTAGGGCACTGGACTCCCACATGGTTGACTGCAGTTTGGGTCCCAGACTCGGCAGCTTGCTTTCTTATTTTTTTTCTCTCTCTCTCTGTCTCTGGCCAATATTTTAAAAAAGTAATAATAGTAATAAATAAAATTAAATAAAATAATTATTTTTAAAATAAAGTCAATGTCTGTAAAAAGGCCAGCACATAGCCCTTCATAACTTATGAAGTCAGGTCGCCATTCTTGGTGGCTTCTAGTCTGATGGGTGAAAGAGGCAGACCTATAACCTATTCAAATCTGGTGGTATGATGAAGAGGAGCTTGGGCCTAACAAAGGAAGGAGGGGCTATGCATGTTCCTGCAGCTGGGGTTGTGGATGCAGTAGGGTAGATACTTACAGATGCTGCCTCTATGCCAGGCCTTTACACAGTCGTGCCAGGAATGACTCCCAACTCACAGCCTGAGAAAGCCATGCTACCCTTCAAGGCTAGTTCCCTGATTCTCCTGGCTGACCCCAGCCCCTGTCTGCCCTGCAGTATTCCTCAGTGGGCCTAGATTCGAAGGGGCTGCCATCTGTGTCTTGTTTTCCTGCACAAGGCTGTGAGCTCCAGCTGGTAGCTCAAATGGCATTCACACTTGCCTGTGCCTCCTCTCCAGCCTCAATTGGCCAATAACCTGGACCCTGCTCAGCAAGAACCCTATTCCTTCAACTCCTCCAAAGTGCCTTGGCTGCTGCTGGTTCCTTGGCCTTTGCTGGCTCCAGGCTCCTGACTCCCAGCTCAGACTCTCAAGTCATTCAGATTAGGAACCTTGGTTCAGACAGCCCTGAATACCTAGGTTGACAGCCAACCCCATCTTGCAGA
Organism: Tupaia belangeri chinensis; assembly: GCF_000334495.1. Lineage (NCBI taxonomy): Eukaryota > Metazoa > Chordata > Mammalia > Scandentia > Tupaiidae > Tupaia > Tupaia belangeri. Next base: position 189,934 of record NW_006160079.1, on the reverse strand, counting down.
GGCCCCTGTCAAACTCTCCTCCCACAGCTACTCCTGAAAGCTCTTTGTTCTGAGCCTCCCCTATTCTCTTCAATTCCCAGTAAAATTCACCTTCCTGGTTCTTTGGCTTCTCTCCCCAGCCAGAGCACATTTGGGTGACACCTCACAGTTTGCAGGCTGTTTTCTTGACCCTCTTGACTCTGAACTGCTCAGGACCAATCAGTTACCCATTCTTGTCTACAAGTGAAAAGAGCACATAGAATAAGTGGCATGCAGGTTCTTATCCCCATTTATTTACTGATGACCTTAGCAAGTTTCTTAAGCTCCAGTTTCTGTATAAGGGTACTAATGAGACCATCTATGTCTTAGAGTTCTTCTGGGGATTCAAGGAGGTAATGCATATAAATCACAGTGCCGGGACCAGCAGTTGGCATAATGGCTAAGTCACTGGACTCCCATGTAGCTGACCGCGGTTCGAGTCCCAGATCTGGTGGCTTAAACTCACACCAGGCGTGTGTGCGTGCGTGCCCAAGATCCCGAGAGGAGAATGGAAGAGAAGGGATCGCGGTGTGGCCATCCTCCCTGGGGGGTGATTTCTTGCTTTCTGTCTCTCTGTCTCTCTCTGTCTTTCTGTCAAGCACACACGCCCTATAGCAAAAACCTCTCCAAAAAGGAAAAATAAAAATCACAGTGCCTAGCACCCAGTAAGTGCTCAGTAAATCCCAGTTTTTATTCCCCAGTTTCTTAGAGGCTCATCCAGGTTACCTCCAAGGCCAGAGTTGCTGCCTGGTCTTCAGGCTTTTCCCCTGCCTCCAGTTTATCTTATTTCCACCACCCAAATTCTTTCTTTGGACTAAGGCAGACCTGGTTTTACATCTAGTTTTACCACTCAACTCAGTGAGTATTTCTCTGAGTCTCAGTTTCTTTATCTATAAACAGGGACTAAGAATCCCCACCTCAACAGCTTGATGTGAGGACTAAACAAAATAGCTACCTTCACAGTACTAAGCACAATGCTTGTTGCATAATAAGTGATCTTACCACATCCTTGCAGCTCAGGTATGAGGCCAGTTTGGCTCAGGCTCAGGGGTGGGGTAGACACAAAGGGAAAGGAACGGCCTGGGAAACTAACACGGATGCCAAAGAGGCCTTGGTAAGAGTAGCCAAACTCATCAAGGCAGTGCCTGAAGGGAGCACAAGCTTAGGCATGATACAGGCAGTGGGCTTGACAGGAGTGCTGAGCTAAGATATGAAATCTTGCAGACTGCATGCGCCAGCTGGTGGCTCCTTTGTCCCTGGGGGTACTAAAGGGAGCAGTACAAGGAGGGGCCTAGGCCTAGGCAGTATGGTCAAAGGGTGAGAAATATGAGGAGGGGAGCCAGTCCTAAAGAGAACCCAGTACATAGGTTCTGTCCTAAGAGGAGAGCCACAGCCCAGAATTCATCCCAGCAAGTCCACATACCTGGTCCCTGGTCAGCCACAATGAATTGTTAGCTGGTGGGGCTTAGGGGCCCTGGGTTTTAAGGACCAGATCACCCAGGTTTGGTTTACCACTTACTAGCTATGTGACCTTTGCCTTCCACTCAGTCTCTCTGTGTCTCAGTCTCCTCATCTGTAAAGTGGCTATCATATTTTATCTTTTTAAAAAAGTTTACTTATTTATTCTATGAGTGAAGGAGAAAGAGAAAGAGAGAGAGGGAGAAGAGACAGTACCCCCAACAGGGTCCAGGTACTACAATCCACCCCCAGCCTCAATCAGCCTGGATCATGGGCACACACATGCTTGGTATACTCAGGGAGGTCTCCAGATGTGAACCAATAGCTTTTCTATGTGGGTCAGACACTTGCAAGGTGTCACATTTTACCTCTGCACCACCATCTGGTCCCAGTAATCACATTTTCGATGTCAAAGGGCTATTATGAAAATTAAATACTTTCCTATACATAAAGCACTTTGAGAGAGAGCCCCCCCCATAGAGCCAGCTGGACTGGGGGGTTAGGTCTGCTGAGACAAAGGAGAAGAGCTGAGATGGGTCATCCACTCCATGTCCTCCATAAGCACCTGCTCCTCTAGGCTAGTCTCATCTTCAAGAGTACTCTGAGCTCTGACAACTTTGATGTATGATTAAGAAACCTTCATTAACTATCCGTAGATCTGTGCTAGACTCTGATCAGCTGACATTCAGAAACAAATACAGACTCAGGGATAGGGACAGAAAAGCTAAGTATCATAGATCCTTAGAGCTGACATTTTCTCAGTTGATTTTCTAGAATTGTCCATGTTTTCATGAGCATTTTGCCCCATTGTTTTCATGAGCAGCCAGAATTACTTAGAAATTCCAGACAACCTGATCAAATTCTACCTCCAACACCAGCGTTTGACTTTGGACAAGCCACTGGACCTCTCTGAACATCAGTTTCTTCTTCTGTGGATGCAGGTAACAGCACACTCTCCCCATAGGGTCGCTCTCAGGATAGAGCAGTCTGAAAATGGTAGAAGTACCTGATTTTTCAGTGTTCCCACCATACCCACATTAGACACCTGAAGAGAAAAAGTGAGTCAGTCAGACACCTAAATGTTGGTGAACTGATTGATAGAATCAATACTCATAAATAGTATCACCAACACAATAGTGTCTTTTTTTTCCAGTCTAAAAACAGCCACTGTTTACTGATCAGATTACAAAAATAATCATGGTGGATACCATAGTTCATCTTTCTAATAAGTCTGTTGATCTGGTCTTCTCTGTTGCCAGCATCTCCACCTTCTACAAAATGGATGGTCTTTTTCTTCATTCTACCTGGTGGAGAAGATAATTTGAAGGGCAGGAAGTTATTTGCTTCTTTGAAGCATTTTCCAACAGTACAGATTTCATGAATCAGATCCTCCATGCAGATGATGCCAAATTTACCAAGAGATTGTGCAATCAAAGAGTTATCTGTCAAAGCAATTCGCTTCTTATTGATTCTGCCATAACCACGTTTGTAGATCAGTTCATTTACTGACTTCAGGTTCATGTACCCCAATGCAATATATGGTTCCACAGTTCTCAGCATGTTAACTGAGGCCTTGTTGAGCTTAACAAAGGTGTCATTGAAGATCTGGCGAAGACGAAGACACTGCAACACGTTTTGAATCTTTGGGCTCACTCCATTGATACCTCTGATCCTGATGACAAATGCCAATTTGGGTTCTGCAGGTACATAGAAGTTGCCAGCTTTTCTTGCCACCCTGGCCATTTGAATATCAGCTCTGTACATCTGTCTATATTCCTCATGATAGTGCTTAGATTTTTCATAGATAAACTTCCTTCTTGCCTTTTGAAGCATCTTTTGAGCAAACTTCTTTTCAGGCTCTTGATCTTCAGCTCTGCAAAATTCCTTCGCTTTTTCTTAAGGGTTTCTGGCACAGCAGGAACTATTTTCTTGGTGGCTTCTGCCACAGCAGGAGCCTTTTCCTTGGTTTCTACCACAGTAGGAACTTTCCTTCTTAATTTTTTTTTTCTCTTGACACCCTCCATGGTTCGGTTTGCTATAGAGTGTGCATGCTCGCTAGAAACAGAGACAGAGAAAGCATCCCCCCAAGGGGGATGGCCATGCCACAATTCTTTTTCCTCCACTCTTCCCTTGAGATTTTGGGTACGCATGACACAGGAATGCAGGGATGCAGGGGTGATCAGTTCTGGCACATGCGGTGAGACATGGCTGCTTGTCCCACATACAAGAAGAATTGTAGACATGGATACAGCAAGTGCAAATAGCAGGGTGGAGAGTTTATTGAAGAAGAGGGAAGGAAAAAACAGAGGTCCTGAGAAGGAAGGGGTCTGGAAAATGGATTGCCAAGGAAGGACTGAGGTGAGGATTTTTTTATTTTGGTCTGGAAGGACCTCGTCCAGGCTAATTCTAGGTGGGGCTTGCATTTGCGTTCTCCTCCTAGCAGTGGTGGTGGTGTGTGTGTGTTGTCGGGGGCACATGCTGGATAGGCTGTTATTCTCCTAATTTTTTGAGAGATTTTTGCTATAGGGTGTATGCACTTGCCAGAGAGAACAGAGAGACAGACAGAAAGCAAGAAATCACTCTTCAGGGGGACGGTCAAGCTGCAATCCCTTCTCCATTTTCTCTTTGGGATTTTGGGCTTGTGTGCACACATGCCTGATATAAGTTTCAAACTGAGTCTGGGACTCTAACCACAGTTGATCATGTGGTTAGCACCTTAACCACTACACCAAAGAGTGAGTACAAGGTCAAGAGATTCTTTATCTAGAAGCTTTGGGCCATTCAGATAATCATCTTCTGGAATGTGGTGGGGCCTGGGGAAAGAAGCCTTTGTTTTAGGTCTAGGTCATGCTGCTTAGATCAATCACTGAGCCATGGCTGTGAGCGGTTGCTCCCAAGCAAGCAGTCAAGCTGCTTTGTCTCCATCTTAAAACTTAGTCATCTGTAATACCATTTTGGGTCTATAACCTAACTATATTTTTAGGGTCCCTGTCTCCTACCTCACACATTTACAAATGCCTAGTGTGTCTTTCAAAGTGCCAGATCTGGGGACCCAAACCATGAAGTTAGTCGACCATACAGGATTCAGTGCCTTAACCACTACACCACCTGCTGACCCAAATAGATTTTTTTATGAGGGCCCATGTGTCTGAGTGGCCAGGAGAGGGGCTGAGCAGAGCCCTGAGTCTCAGAAAAACAAGACTGGGGACCTCTTTCTGAGCCCAGAAGGTGCCCACTGCCCCCAGGCTCCCTGGCTTTCCCATGCCTCCAGAGAGACCCTTAGGACTGGACTCCATGGAATTGTCACCACATGTGAAATCCCCTTCTAGCCTTCCTTGTTATGTAGTGTGAGCTGTCCAGACATCTGCTCACCTGCCAGGCTTGGAGCACTTAAGGTTTCGGACCATGGAGGAGCTGTCCTGGAGAACTGATGTGGCTGTTTCCCTTACAGGCCCCAGACCCTCTCTGGTGGCCATCGGAGGCCAATTAGCAGAGAAAAAAATGTTTCCTTCCCTGGGCTCTTGCCCACCACTGCCTGCATCTGCTCAGAGCTTAATGGTCATTTGAGCTGTCCCTGAGGACAGAAGATGGAGCTTCCATGGACTGCCTGGCTCCAGGCAACAACCTGGGTCCTGAGGGAGGCCAGAAGAGGAGGAGCAAGGTACCTGCTGCTGCTGGAGAAGCCTAAGGTTGCAGGAATACAGTACACTCACAGCCAAGGCCAGAGTCTGGAGGCTGTACCTATAGCCTACCTGGGAACTAATGCTCCCACAGTCTCCTTTGTATCCCTGAAAGGCCCCATCTAGAGCAGGCAGAGTCGTGCAATGTGGGAAGCAATGGCCTTTAGAGCATCTTAATGGAGGAAGGTGAAGTGGGGGGTGGTGGGAGTGGGGGGCTGGGAGCTGGGCTCCTCCCTAGGCCTTATGATCCTTCCAGTAAAATGGGGTTAAAAGCCTTCATCTCAAAAATTCCAGGCTAGTCTCCAAAATTGGTTAGTTTGCCTATGTGCTATAGAGAAAATGCTCAGCTGAAAGGAACTGGGCCTGGTCAGTGTTTGCCCCTGGTTTCTCTATCCTTGGGTATCAGTTTTCTCAACAGGCAAGTCAGAATTGTAATTGCAGCACACCTAACTGAGTCAAGTGAAACAGGTAGGAAGATTGTCCTCAGAGAATGTTACCAAACTCAAATAAAATTTGCTTGCCCAAGCACAACAAAGCACACTGTAGGCACACTGTGTGATACAGGAAGTACAGCTTTGTTGCCATGAACAAAGGAAGGAAAGCAGGCAATTCATGCTGAAAAGGCATGGTCTCTCTGAAGAGTTCCTCACATGTATTTTTTAAGGCGCATGATTAGTTCAATGATTGATTCTAGAGGGCATGATCATCTCATGGGCATTCTGGTGAGGCCTCTGACAATCAAATCTCTGTTCTGAAAGGAGGCAATCATCAGGTTTCTGGCACCATTCAGCTTGGGGTCTTTGTGCTTATAGCCAGCAGCCAGCAGTTGCCATGCTGTAAAACAACTCAAATATTGGAACCAGTCAGTACTGGTGAGGTGGCTGGATCCTACATGGCCAACTGTGTGGTTTGAGTCCTGGACCCAGTGTCTTGAAAAACACACATCTGATGTGTGTGCATACATGCCCCAAATCCTGAGAGGACAGGGGATTAGAAAGGATTTCAGCCTGACCATTCCCTTGGCGGGGGGGGGGGGGGGAGCTTTCTCACTTTCCCGCTCTTGTCTCTCTCAAGGGAGTACCCACACACACCCCATAACAAATTAAAAAACAAACAGTATTTTAAGTATTGAAGCTAAAATCTTAGTTTCCTTTAAGTGGGAATTTTAGAAGTTTTATGGCTCTCATTCATGGCCTTTGTTGCTTCATTACCAATAACTGAAGTCTGAAGTTTTACTCCTTACTTTGGGCCATTATACTGTAAGTGAACCTTGTAAGTCCCTTAGAAAAGTTATTTTACTTTTAATTCAGCTCTTATTAATTTTCAGTTTGGGACATTTTCATTTTTTCCTCAACAGAAGGGGAAATTGAGGGTCTATCCTGTTTTTGGTGGGTTGGGTTTCTGGTAGGTTTTAAGAGCCCAGGCAACTGGGGAGGCTGAAGTGAGGAAGCTGGGTGGAGGGCTGAGTGGGAGGAAGAGAGGGAGAGGTGAGGGGTGGAGAGAAGCTGAGTCTGTAGAGGTGATGTCACTTTCTTAGAGGGATATCCACTGAGGCTCCTCTCCCACCTCAATGTGAAACCTGGCCCTATCAGTTGTTAGTTGTGTGACCTTGGGCAAGTCACTGATTCCCCTTTTCATTTTAGTATACCAAGTTAACTTTATAAATTACTCATGACATAGTGTGTATAATGGGATCGCCTTTGTAAAGCTCCTAACAGTGTTTGGACAGAGCTAGGGCAAGGGAGTGGGGAGGTGGAGTTGCCCTCCTGGAGGAAATGCCTGCAGGAGCCCTCCAACACAGCTGCCACCACTGGCTGCCAGCACAGCCACTGCCCCTGCCCTGCCCCCCTCCCCTGCCATGAATAATAAACTGGTATTGATCTCCTGGTCGGGAAATTCCCTGTGACCTGTGATAAAAATAAACACAGCCTGTGAGCTAGCAAGCTTGAGACAGGTTTTCACCAGCCAGGGCTGAGCTCATCTGTACCTCCCCCATCCTACCCTCACCCCAAGAGGAAGAGCTCAGAAGGACAGAGCATCAGAGATTGAGATAAGGCAATGCCTGCCATCTCTTCCACTTTATTTCCAGGGAGTCAGGCAAAGTAATAGGATCATCTATGGTGGAAACTCCCATAACCAAGCCTAGGGAAGAAGGACATAGAGCACAGACTGAGTTTTTTGTTGTTGTTGTTTGTTTGTTTTAGAGGTTTTTGCTATAGTGCGAGTGCGCTCGCCAGACAGACAGAGAGAGACAAAGAGATAGAAAGCGAGAAATCACCCCCCAGGGGGGATGGTCATGCCGCAATCCCTTCTCCTCCATTCTTCTCTCGGGATCTTGGGCACGCACACGCACACGCGCCCGATGTGAGTTTAAGCCACCGGGTCCAGGACTCTAACCACAGTCTACTATGTGGGAGTCCAGTGACATAGCCATTACGCTAACTGCTGGTCCCTTTTTTCTTTCTTTCTTTCTTTCTTTTTTTTTTTTTTTGAGAGGGAGCACAGACTGAGTTTTAATCCTGCCTCTACTACTTCCTGCCAAGTGACCTCAGTTTTGCAGGATTTAAGATGGAGTGATAAAATATAATACCGTCCTCACAGAATTAGTACTGGATTCAAGTGAGTTAAGGTATGTAAAGCACCCCACACAGTGCCCAGTCAATGGGAAGCACATATTAAATGGCAGGTCAGGTCTCACCAATTCTCCTGTCTACCTGTCTACCTCCTTTCCTTTCTTTGAAACTCAGGATCATTTCACAGGGGAATGAACCCCTGAGTTGTTGCAGAAAACCAGATGCCGAGAAATGGAAAGCAGCACTTGGAGAGATTAAGAGAACTGTTTAATACATCGCCGGGCGCAGAGGAGCTAGCACTCTGAATTCTCCAGCACCGACTGGGGGTTGGACATGGTCTTTTATGAGGGACTTGGGGAAGGGTAAGTCTCTGGGTAGGGAATGGGCTCAGAACCAGCCCTCCCTAGCATCAAAGGGAGGAGTCAGAGAAGCAGGAAGTCTAATCTATTCAGTGCACTAATCCATTCAAGATACTAATCCATTCAAGGTTTTTGGTTTATCCTGTAACTCTTGGGAGGGGCAGGAAGTTTGCTGGGCAGAAACTTCAGGCAGCTATCAGCCCTGAGTTATTAATGAATTCAGGATCCTTCCATATCAGAGTGACTTTTTATTTAAAAAAAATTTAAATAATAATTTATTTAATTTTTAATGTATTCATTCATTTGCTTTAATTTGACCAGAAAGAGGCACACAGAGAGAGAAGAAAAAAGTGAGAAAGCAAGCCAATAGGTCCAGGACTCAAACTGTGGTTGGCCATGTGGGAGTATCCAGCACCTTAAACACCATGCCACCTCCTGGTCCCATGACTATTTATTTTTAATTTGCTATAGGTCGTATGTGCTCCCCAGAGAGATAGAGACACAGAGAAAGTGTTTTTACCCCACTGGGTGACCACATTAAAATCCCTTCTCCTTCACTCTCCTTTTAGGATTTTGGGCATACACACACATAGCTAGAATATTTTTCAAGTCACCAGGTCTAGGATTTGAACCACATAGCCATGTAGGATCTGGCTGCCTTAACCACCATACCAATGACTTTTAAAAATCATAAGTGCTTTATTGAGATATGGCTCACAAACCATAAAGTTCACCCTTTTATTTATTTATTTAAAATTTTTAAGAGAGTTTTTTGCTATAGGGCAAGTGTGCTTGCCAGGGAAAGCGCGACAGAGAGAGAGAGAGAGGAGAGAGAGAAACCCCCAGAGGGATGGCCATGCTGCAGTCTCTTATCCTCTATTCTCCTCCTGGGATTTTGGGCACACACTTGCATATACACCTAGCATGAGTTGTAAGCTGTCAGGTCCAGGACATAAACCATAGTTGTCTATGTGGGAGTCCAGTGACCTAACCATTAGGCCATCTGCTGGTCTCCCTCTTATCAGTTTTAATAGTTTCTATATTTTTATAAATTTGTCTTTTTTATTAAGGTTTTTGCCATAGGGCACGTGTGCTTGCCAAAGAGATAAAGAGAGAGACAATGAGAGAACAAGGTGAGGAATCACCCCTCAGGGTATGGCCATGCCTCAATCCCTTGTCCTCCAGTCTCCTCCTGGGATTTTGGGTATGCACACATGCCCACTCAGCATGATTTTCAAGCAGCCAGGTCCAGGACTTGAACCACTGCACCACCTACTGGCCCCTTTTTTGTTAAACTATAATAGGTCTTTTTTTTCCCTTAAATCTATTAATAGGTTATCTAGTTTATTACTATTCAGTTGTTTGTAACATTCCCTTATAATTCTTTTCTTTCTGTAGGATGGTAGTCATGTCCCTGCTTTCATTTCCTATTTTAGTTATTTGAGTTTTCTTTTTCTCTTGGTCAGCCTTGCTAACAGTTTGTCAATTATGCTGATATTTTCAAAGAACTACTTTTTTTTTGAGAGAGAGAGATATTTTTTTTCACTGTAGGGCATGGGTGCTTGCTGGAGAGATGGAGACAGAAAGTGAGAAATCATTCCCCAGGTTGGGGAATGACTATGCCACAATCTCTTCTCCATTCTCCTCTCAGGATTTTGGGCACACACACATGTGCACCCAGCATGAGTTTTAAGGTGCCCAGTCCAGGACTCGAACCACGGTTGACTATGTGGGAGTCCAGCAACTTAACCATTATGCCACCTGCTGGTCCCTCAAAGAACTAATTCTTGATCTAATTGATGATCTCACTTCTATATTCTTTATTTTATTAATTTCTGTCCAATCTTTATTATTTCACCCCTCTTCCTTGCTTTGGACTTAGTTTGCTTTTCTTTCTCTATTTTCTTAATAGAGAAAGAAAAGTGATCATGTGCTTGCCAGAGAGACAGAGAGAGACAGATAGAAAGAGGGAAATCACCCCCATAGGGGATGGCCACTCCACAATCCCTTCTCCATTCTCTTCCTGGGATCTTGGGAACACATTCCTGGTGTGATTTTCAAGCTACCTGGTCCGGGACTTGAACTGTGGTTGGCCATGTGGGAGCCCAACAACATAACTACTACATCATATGCTGGTCCCTACTGAGACATTTTAAATGTCCTAACATATGGTCCATCATGGATACTTGTCCATGTACACTTGGGGGAGAGTGTGTTGAGAAGTTGTTAGATTGCATGTTCTATAGATGTCTCTTAGGTTAGTTAATAGTGTTCAAATCTTCTATATCTTTGTTGCTTTCTGCCTTGTTGTTCTATACATTATTAGAAATGGAGTATTGAAGTCTTCAGCAATTATGGTTGAATTGTTTATTCCCTCAATTCTGTTAGTGTTTACTTCCTGTAATTTAACTTTATTGTTAAATGTATATAGATTTATAATTTTTCTGTTTTCCTGATAGATTGACATTTTTATTATTAAAAAAGATAATTCCTTTAATCTAGAAACAGTTTTTGCCTTTAAGTCTATTTTGTCAGTATCAATATAGCAACTTCAGCTCTCCTTTGGTTATTGTTTGTACATTACTTCTTTTTCCAGCTTTTTTTTTTTTTTTGAGGGGTTTTTGCTATAGGGTGCATGCACTCTTC
>NW_006160079.1:173614-179143 GCF_000334495.1 Tupaia belangeri chinensis | reverse complement strand
GATGGCCACACCACAATCCCTTCTCCTCCATTCTCCTCTCAGGATCTTGGGCACGCACGCACACGTGCCTGGTGAGTTTAAGCCACAAGCTCCGGGCCTCCAACCGTGGTCGGCTACATGGGAGTTCAGCGACATAGCCATTACGCTAACTGCTGGTCCCGAAAGGGAGAAATCACTCCCCAGGGGAATGGCTACGCCGCAATCCCTTCTCCTCCATTCTCCTCTTGGGATCTTGGGCACACACGCACACGCACCCGGCATGAGTTTAAGCCACCGGGCCTGGGACTTGAACCACAGTTGACTACATGAGAGTCCAGCAACATAGCCATTACGCTAACTGCTGGTCCTCATTTTTCCAGCTTTTTATGTGCAACCAATTTATTGCCTTAAATCTAATATATGTCTTTTGTAGATAATGTATAGTTGATGTTGTTTTTCAATCTGTTATGTCAATCCCACCTTTTGATTGGAGTGCTTAATTAATTGATTAATTAATTAATGCAACTACTAGTAATGTTGGAATTATACTTGCCATTTTACTATTTGTTCTCCATTATGTCTTATGTTCCTTCATTACTGCCTTCTTCTGTGTTAATTAGTATTTTATAATGTACTTTTTAAGTGAAAATATACTTTATTTTTTAAAATAAATTTTTAATTTATAAAGAATATACAATGTACCATTATTAATTTACCATTAATTTAAGGCAATTTAATTTGGATTAATATTAAATTAATATTAATAGTATACAAAAACTTTGGTGCTGTATAGCTCTATTTTCTTCCCTTTCCTTTGTGCTCTTATTGTCATACAAATTTCATCTTTATATAAGTTCATTTTTTATCATTGCTTTATGCCATTGCCCTTTTCTTCCTTTATGAGAGAAACAGTAAAAAGAGAGGGGATGGGAGAAAGAAAGAGATAGGTGTATTTTAAACATTGATTACTTTTTCCATTATTGAGAGACAGAGAGAAAGAGAGAGAGACCACAACAGGGTCTTCATACTGTATTTCCATCCACTTCTAGCTTCAGTCAACCCTGGATAATGGGCACACATGTGACTGGCATACTCAGAGATTTATCCAAATAGGAACCTGGATGTATGTGGGTCAGCCTTGCAAAGTGTCACATTTTTACTGCTGTGCAATTGTATAGCTTCTGAGATAGGCATTTTTGACAGGATCTTGCCCTGTCATAATCCTCCTGCCGCAGCCTCATAATTAATTAGGATTGCAGACACATGCAACTGCACTCAGCATGTTCATGTTGGCCCAGGAACTGAACCCAGGCCTCCCATATGACTTCTAGTCTCCCAAGTAGTGGCACGCATATAGTGGCTGGACCATACACCGTTGCTTTTTAAGTCAGATGAAAGAAGAAAAGCATTACAAACAAAAGTACATTTATACTGTCATTTACATATCTGTCTAGTATTCTTTGTGAATTTGAGTTACCATTCAAACTTCTTTCATTTCAGCCTGAAGAATTCTCTCAGTCATTTTTGTGGTGCAGGTCTACTAGAATTCAAATCTCAGTTTTTAATTTTTTAAATGAATTAATTTTTTAACTTGTAATGCTTTAATTTCTCTTTTATTTTTGAAGGATAGTTTTCCTGGACATAGAATTCTTGGTTGACAGTCTTTATTTCAGCACCTTGGAAATGTCATTCCTCTATCTTTTGACCTCTATGGTTTCTGATGAGAAGTTAGTTACTAATCTTATCGATGATCACTTGCATGTGATTAATCATTTTTCTCTTACTGCTTTTAAGCTTCTCTCTTTGTCTTTGACTTTTACCAGTTGAACATGATGTGTCTATGTGTGAATCTCATTGTATTTATCCTACTTGGAGTTCATTGAGCTTCTTGAATATGTAGATTGGTGTTTTTCATCAAATTGAAGACTTTTGGTCATTTTTAATTTTTTCCTGCAAATATTCTTTTTGCTCTTTTCTCTCTTCTCCTGAAACTCTCAATATTCAAGTGTTGGTAGGTGGTGTTACACATGTCTCTGAATTTCTGTTAATTTATTTTTTTACTGTTTTTTTTTTCCCTATCCTTTAGACTAAATCTCACTTCAAGTTCAGATTTGCTGATTCTTTCATCTGCTAGTTCAAATTTGTTCCTTTTTATTATTTTTAAATTTTGCTATGGGATGCATACACTCACTGGGGGTAGAGAGAAAAGAGGATGTACACAGAAGGAGGATGATTTCACTGCAATCCCTTCTCCTCCACTCTCCTCTTGGGATTTTGGGCATTCACTCACACACATTTTTTCAAGCTGCTGGATCTGGGACTTGAGCCACACAGTTCATCATCTGTGATTCAGCCACCTTAACCTCATGCCATCTGACTGACCCTCGGATCTACTTTTGAGACCCTCTGTTAAATATTTAATTTCAGTTGGTGTATTTTCAACTTTAGAATTCCAATTTGATTTTCATGTCTGTATATGAAAATATAAAATTTACCACGTCAGCAATCTTTCTTCCTTTTTAAATTTGCCATAAGGCATGTGCACCTGCTAGAAAGCAAGAGAGAGAGAAAATGAGAAAATATCCCTCAAGGGAGATGGCCTTACAGCAATTCCTTCTTCTGCATTCACCTTTCAGGATTTGAGCATGCACACACACACACACACACACACACACACACAGTGTGTTTTTCAAGACACTGCTCTGGGACTCAGACTGTGGGATCCAACTGCCTTAACCACTACACTATTGGCTGGCTTCACTTTTTTAAGTATACACAATTTTTAAGTGTACGTATCAGTGGAATTAAGCACATTCACAACATTGGGCACCATCATCCATCTCCAGAACTTTTTCATTTTCCAAACTCAGTTTACTTATATTATAACACTCTTAATCCTCTCCCTTCTTTCTTTCTTTATTTTTTTTGTGGGGGAGAGATTTTTGCTATAGGGGGCATGGGCATGCTGCAATCCCTTCTCCATTCTCCTCTCGGGATTTTAGGCACAACTCACATGCGCCCAGCATGAGTTTTAAGCCACGGTTTGGGGCTTAAACCATGGTCAACTATGTGGGAGTCCATTGACCTAACCATTATACTTTCTGCTGGTCCCTCAATCCCTCACCCCCCCCCCCTTCCAACCCCTGGCAATCATTCTACTTTCTGTCTCTATAAATTTGACTATTTTAGGTATTCTAGGATGGTATAAGTGAAATCATACAATATTTATCCTTTTATTCCTGGCTTATTTTACTTAGCATAATGCCTTCAAATTTCATCCATGGTATAGTATATGTCAGAATTTCCTTCCCATTTAAAGCTGCATGATATTCTATTGAATGTATATACCACACTTTGTTTATTCATTCATCCATGAATGAAATTTTGGGTTGTTTCCACCTTTGGGCTGTTGAGAATAATGCTGCTATAAGCAAGGATATATAAATATCTGTTCTAGTCTCTGCTTTAAATTCTATTTTTAAAAAAATTGTAATAGGGCATGTAAGCCAGCCAGAAAGAAAGACAGAGACAGAGAGAGAGAGAGGAAGGGAGAAGGAGAGAGAAAGTGAGGAAATAACACCACCCCCCCCAACGAGTATAGCCACATTGCAATCCCTTCTCCTCCATTCTTATCTCTGGGTTTTGAGATGCATACACACACACATACACACACACGCTCTGACTATGTCTTCCAAGTTGCCAAGTCCAGGACTCAACCTGTGCAGTGGACCATGCTGGATTCAACTGCCTTAGCTACAAAGCCTCTTGTTTTCTGTTTTTGTTTTTATATTAGCCATCCTAATGGATGTTTTGATTGTATTTCCCTAATGATTAATAATATTGAGCATTATTTCATTGCTTATTAGCCATTTCTATATTTCCTTTGGAGAAATGTCTACTAAAGTCCTTTGCTCATTTTTTTCATTAGGTTGCTTTTTTAAAAAAATTGAAGTTTAGGAGTTATTTATATATTCCAGATATTAACCCCTTAATATTTGCAAATATTTTCTCCCATGTCATTGATTTGTAAAATATTCTGTCCCATTCCTTTTTACTGTGTTGATGATGTATTTTGATTTACATAAGTTTTTAATTTTGATGAAGTCAAATTTGTCTTTTTTTTCTTTTGTTGCCTGTGCTTTTGGTGTCATACTCAAGAAATCATTGCCAAATCCAAGATCTCCTTATCCCCAAGTTTTCTTATAAGGGTTTTATAGTTTTAGCTCATATGTTTATGCCTTGGATCCATTTAATTTTTGAATACGATGTTAGATAATGATCCACTTGATTCTTCTGCATGTAGATACCTAGTTTTCTCAGAAATGTGTGTTGAAAAGACTGGTCTTTCCTTATTTAATTATTTTGGCACCATTACCAGAAGGGATTTGACCATATGTGAGGATTTATTTCTGGGCTCTCTATTTTATTCCATTGGTCTATATATCTGTCTTTATGCCAGAACTTTATCATTTTGAATACTGTAGATTTGTAAGTTTTTAGATAAAGAAGTGCAAATTCTCCAATTTTGTTCTTTTTTTGCTGTAGAGCACATGGGCTCACTGGACACACACACACACACACACACACACAGAGAGAGAGAGAGAGAGAGAGAGAGAGAAGAGAGAGAAATATCCCCCCAAGAGGGATGGCCACACTGCAATCCCTTCACCTCTATTTTCCACTTAGAATGTAGGGCATACATTCACCTATGCCCGGTGTGTTTTTCAAGTTGCTAGGTATGGGATTCAAAATGTGAAATCAGCCATGTGAGATTGAGTCACTTAACCACTATGCCTCTGGCTGAGGTTTCCTATATCTGAAAAAAAAAATGCTATGGGATTTTTGATAGGGATTGTGTTGAATCTGTAGATCTTCTTGAGTTGTATTATCATGTTAACACTATTACATCTTCCAATCCATGAATATAGGATGTCTTTTTTATTTAATGTTTCTTTTTTGATTTTCAGTTTTCATGTTTTTTTTTTTTAATCTATTTTTTTTTTTAAATTACCAGAGGGCTTTTGTAGTCTCCAACAAGAGATGGAGAAAAGGAGAAAGTACCTCTTGGTGAGGTGTGGTCATGTCACAATCCCTTTTCCATTGCCCCAACTGATCGGATTTGGGGGCATGCATGCAAACATGCCTGGCATGTTTCTCAATTCACTGGGTCTGGGATTTGAACCATGGTTGTCCTTGTGGAACCTAGCTTTTTAAACCAATAGGCTACAGGTCCAGCCCACTTTTTAAATTTCCTTTAGGAACTTATTTATTTATTTATTACAACTCAGTGTTTTTTAGTATACCCAAAATTTTCAAAATAAAAAATTTAAAGAAATTTAAAACTAACGTAAGATGTAAATAGAAGTGAAAAGTTGTACCCTTAGCAACATTTTGTAGTTTTTTTTAGTGTATAACTCTGGCATCTTTGCTTAAGTATATTTCTAAGTATTTTACTCTTCTTGATGCTATTGTAAATGAACTTGTTATCTGAGTTTTATTTTAGATTGTTTATTGTTAGTGTATAGTCACAGAAATTACTTATTTCTGTGT
>NW_006160079.1:170354-173558 GCF_000334495.1 Tupaia belangeri chinensis | reverse complement strand
AACATCTTATTACAGAATCTTTAGTCTTTTATGTATATTGAACCTTGTCGTCTATTAATAAAGACAGTTTTACTCTTTCTTTCCCGATTTTGATGCTCTTTAATTATTTAGAAGTTATTTCCTCTTTTTTAAATTAAAAAAGCCTTTAATAGGGACCAGCAGTTAGCATAATGGCTATGTCGCTGAACTCCCATGTAATCAACCACAGTTCAAGTCCTGGACGTGCTGGGCATGTGTGCGTGCGTGCCCAAGATCCCGAGAGAAAAATGGAGGAGAAGGGATTGCGGCATGGCCATTCCCCCCCGCCCCCGGGGGGTGATTTCTCGCTTTCTATCTCTCTGTCTCTTTCTGTCTTTCTGGAAAGCACATATGCCTTATAGCAAAAACCTCTAAAAAAAAAAGAGTCTTTAATAAAGATTTTTAGATGTCATGTATTTAATGAAAAACAATTAAGAGGATATATAAACAGTCTAAATACAATTTTATCTCAGATTATATACTTGTTTTTCATAATCTGTACATTTTCATATGTTCCCAAAAGTAGTTCCCTACTTCAGTTTGACTCATCAGTAGGTCTTCAAGAAGCTCTACAGGATACAGATGCAAATTCAGTAGCAGCTTCTCTTCCTTCTCTAGTTATACTTTTTTCCAACTTCTGCTGCATCCTTGAACAAGTAGTTCTCTATGCTACTCTTTGAAGGCCATGAGATTGAGGTAGGCATCGTCACTGAAGTTTCTCTTGAAATAAAATTTCTGTAGTGCACTAAACTATTAGGATTTCCAACATGAGGTGACTCTAGGACTGATCTTGTAGTAAAACTGCTAAGTAAAGATTTATTCTGCTGTTTCTCCACAAGAAGTCGGGCACTGACTCTTGCTAACTTCTCCTTAGTCTTGTTCAGTTTATCTAATAGTGTTTCTAGTTTGTGATTCTTCTAGATAAAGTTGTTTATATTCTTCTAATTCTGCTTTATTAGAATCTTCTTGTGAAGTTCTTATTGTGAAGACTCTGCTTTATTAGAATCTTCTTGTGAAGTTTTTATTGTGAAGACTTTGGATTCCTGATCTTTAATTTTGAGTTCCATCTGACTTCTTATTAATGGATAATTACTCTCTCCTAACTGCTTTAAGTTTTCTTGAGTTGCTACTTCTACCTGTAAAAATAGACTGACTTCTTATTTTTCTACTATATCCTGTCTTGGTCTTCCTTCAATATCCAGTTTACACCGTTCTACTTGAACATGTTCTACCTGAGAGGTTTTTGCTATAGGGCGTATGCGCTTGCCAGAAAGACAGAGAAAGACAGAGAGACAGAAAACAAGAAATAACCCCCTGGGGGGATGGCCATGCTGCAATCCCTTTTCCTCCATTCTCCTCTTAGGATTTTGGGCACGCACAAACATGTGCCCAGTGTGAGTTTAAGTTACCGGGTCCAGGACTTGAACTGCAGTTGACTACGTGGGAGTCCAGCGACATAACCATTATGCCGTCTGCTGACCCCTTTTCTCCCACATTTATTTCTATTTTTGAGGTTTTCTACTTCTTTTTTCTTTTTATTTTTTACCAGTGTTTGGCCTCAGGGCACGTGTGCACACGAGAGAGACAGAGACGGTGATTGGGAAAGTGAGAAATCACCACCCAGAAGATGGCCATGCTGCCAATTTCTTCTCCTCCATTCTTCTCCTGGGATCTTGGGCATGCACGTACATGTGCCCCGCGTGATTTTCAAGCCACAAGGTCCAGGAAAAGAACAGTGGTTGGCCATGTGGAAGTCCAGTGATGTAACTGCTATGCCACCTGCTGGCCCCAAGATTTACTACTTCTTGTTGCAACTTCAGTTCATTCTTCTTTAGTTTTTTTATACGTACATATCTTGAAGATGTGGTCTCCAGCTTTACTATAAGAAAATCAATCTTATGTTTTAGCATATTAACTTGAATATCCATTTCAAATTGACTGGCTTTTAACTCTCCTTGAAAACTAATTTCCCCATTTTCATATTTATTTAACTTCTTTATCGTTTCCAAGAGTTTCTTTTTTTAAAAAAAAAAAGTCACTTTATTTAACTTTTTATTTATTTATTTATTTATCTATCTTAATTTGACCAGAGAGGGACAGATTGAAAGAGAGAAAGGAGAGAGATAGAGAGAGATAGAGAGAGAGAGGAAAAGTGAGAAAGCAAGCTGCCAGGTCTAGGACTTGAACCTTTGTCAGCCACATGGGAGTCCAGTGCCCCTAACCACCATACCACCTGCCGTCCCTTCCAAGAGTTTCTTAAATCCAGTTATCTTTTTCTCTGACTCACCATTTTTCTTTATTTTATAATCCAAATTATATTCCAGAGATTGTTCTAACTCTTTCTTTAACTGTTCCTTTACATCCTCAGATGTCTTCTTTTCTCCTCCTTCTGCACCTTTAATCTCACTTTATTTCCAAATGCAACAATCCCTGATGTTCCAATTTCCTCTGTGTTTAGAAGTATATTTATATACTGAGACCTACAGATGGCATAATGACTGTGTCACTGGAATTTCATGTAGTCAACTGCAGTTCGAGTCCTGTATCTGGCAGCTTGAAACTTGCACTAAGCACATATGTGTGCATGCCCAAAATCTCTACAGGAGAAGAGAAGGAGGGATTGCGGCATGGCTATCCTCCCTGAATGGCGATTTCTCATTTTCTGTCTCTCTGTTTCTCTCTGGCAAGGGCATGTGCCCACACACATCTACGCGCTCTCACATCTACACACACACACACACACACATTTATATATTAACCTTTAATTCTATAAGCATGCTGAAATTACTTACTAGCTTCAAAGACTTTTTTTTTCCTGGTTCTTTAGGATTTAAAAATTTTTAATGACACAATAAATAATCATATTATCTGACATTTTAATTAGTTCCTTCCAAATCCGTATAATTTTTATTTATTTTTATGTCATTCATGCTTGCCAGTATGATGCCAAATACGAGTGGAGAGAACAGATATCTTTGCCTTGTTCCCAATCATAACAGAAGACTAGTTTTTCACCGTTAATTATGATGTTACCTATAGGATTTTTCTTCCTGTGTTCTTTATCAAGATACTTTTTTTTTTTGAGAGGTTTTTGCTATAGGGCACGTGTACTCGCCAGAAAGACAGAGAGAGACAAAGAGACAGAAAGCGAGAAATCACCCCCCAGGGGGGATGGCCACGCCGCAA
>NW_006160079.1:166097-170248 GCF_000334495.1 Tupaia belangeri chinensis | reverse complement strand
CAAAATAGCCATTATGGCAACTGCTGGGCCCTCAAGAGGTTTTTTTTTTTTTCTTAAAAATCATGAATGAAGTTCTGGATTTTATAAAATGAGTTTTCTGCATCTATTGATATGATCATATCATATTTCTTATTTAGCTTGTTGATATAATGGATTATAGTAATTTATTTTCAGTAAACATACTAACACATTTCTAAGAGATGAGTTAAAGTCTTTGTCAAGTAAGTTTAACTTCTATGCTTTCTCAGGGACATTTTCTATTGATTATTTTCTTCTTGCATGAGTCATTCTTTGTTTCCTCACAAGTCTCATAACTTTATTGAAAGGTAGACATTTCAAATAATATAATGTGGCAACTCTGGAAATGTTTCCTCTCTCTTCCTGGGGTTTGTTTCTGTTACTGCTTGTTTTAGTTCTTATTTGCTTAGTAACTTTTCCAAACCAATTCTATCAAGTGTATTCCTTGTCTTATGTGGCTACTGAAGTAAGTGTATGCTTGGTTAGTTTTGGGGTCAGCTAATGATTGAACAGAAATTTTCTTAAATCCTTGAACCAGTGCCAGTAGGTGGCATGATGGTTGGGGCACTGGACCCCCACGTGGCTGACTGGGATTCGAACTCTGGACCTGGCATCCTTTCTTCTCATATTCCCTTTATCCCTCTGGTCAAATTAAAAAAATAATAAAATACTAACAATGAATGGAATTAAATAAATATTCTTTTAAAAGAGTTCCTTGGGGACCAGCAGATGGCATAATGATTATGTCACTGGACTCCCATGTAGTCGACTGTGGTTCTAGTCCTGAACCTGGCAACTTAAAACTCATGCCGAGCGTGTGTGCATGCATGCCCAGAATCCTGAGAGGAGGATGGAGGAGAAGGGATTGCAGTGTGGTCATGCCCCCAGGGGTGATTTCTTGCTTTCTATCTCTCTATCTCTTCAGTGAGCACATGCACCCTATAGCAAAAATCTCTCTCCTGCCTCCAAAAAATAAAAAATAAATCTTTGAACAGACTTTCAATTATCCACACTTGGATGAGGTGTGTGTGTGTGTGTGTGTGTGTGTGTGTGTGTGTGTGTATGTTGGGGTACCCCTTTAATGTTCCAGCACCTTACAACTCTTCTTTAGCCTTCATTTTCTACCTCTATTAATAAGTCTCAATGCCAGTCACAGGTGAAACGTTAGGGTCTTCTCAGATGTGGCTGGGGCATACACATAGCCTTCCATATGTGAGTGGCCCTCCATATGGGAGTGGCCTTACAGAACCTCAGAAGTTCATTAGAGCATGCCCAAATCCCCTATGAATGTCTTTTGAGCATATAGCCACTTGGTTGCCCCAATTAATACTGTTGCTGTAATGTTAAACAATTACCCCTGATTGTTTGCAATAAATTCTCTGGAGGTAGGATTTTTCCCACTGAGTGAACTCTGGGCCAGGTCAAATAAAAGTAATCTTTATGAGTGATGCTTTTCCAGGGAGCTGCTAGACAGGTCAAGTAGTTACAATTACCTGAGAATTGGGCTTTTTGAGGATCTCCGACCCTGGTCTTCCCCCTCTGGTTGCTGCTAGTCTATTGGTTTTCAAGGCTACCATGGAGCTGTGAATAAAGAGACGAGGAAAAGGGCACATCCAAACTCCACCAAACTCACTGTTCTCACCAAGAGTCAGCAGGTTTTTTTTTTCAATAAAACTCCTTGGATTGTTGTTTTTTTGTTTTGTTTTGTTTTGTTTTTGAGAGGTTTTCACTATAGGGTGCGTGCGCTCACCAGACAGACAGAGAGAGACATAGAGACAGAAAGCGAGAAATCACCCCCCAGGGGGGATGGTCACGCCGCAATCCCTTCTCCTCCATTCTCCTCTCGGGATCTTGGGCACGCACGCACACGCGCCCGGTGTGAGTTTTAAGCCACCGGGTCCGGGACGCGAACTGCAGTCGACTACATGGGAGTCCAGCGACATAGCCATTATGCTAACTGCTGGTTCCCAAACTCCTTGGATTGTTTTAAGCTTTGGTTTATTTCCAGGATTCTGGAAAAGTTGATTTTGACCATTTGTGCTAGAGTTCTCAATTGCCCTGAGTGAGGAACAGTTTTTAGAGATCCTTACTCCATCATTCCAGATGTTCTATCCTGAGTGACTCTTCTAGGATAGGCAGACATCTGTGAACAAAGCAGGGGGAAATTCTGAATAGAATCAACAGCATGTTCAGAGGCTGGAGAGATGAAAGAGCATAACTTTTTTTGGACTGGCAAATGACTGGAGCATAGGGAAGGTGAGGAAGGTATGTATTGGATCATCAAAGTCATGACATATTTTTGCATAGAAAAATATAGAAAAATACATCATGACTTTTCTGACAACCCAATGTTATCCAGGATTCTTTTTGTTACAATTAACTAAAACTCAACTCAAGCAGGCTTCAGGGTTTGTTTTGTTTTGTTATACTTTGATTCTGAATCAGCTCATGAAATCAATAAAGCCATAGGTAGGTCTAGCTTTAGGTACAGCTGAATCCAGTGTGTCAAATAATCGTTATGACTCAGCTTTGCTTTCTCCTCTTCTCAGCTCTGCTCTTTCTTTTTAAAAATTATTATTATTATCATTATTATTTGAGAGTTTTTGTTTTGTTTTGGTTTTGGTTTTGGTTTTTTGCTATAGGGTGTGTGCACTCATCAGAAAGACAGAGAGAGACAGAAAGACAGAAAGTGAGAAATCACCCTCTAGGGGGGGATGGCCACGCCACAATCCCTTCTCTATTCTCTTGGGCTCTTGGGCACACACACACATACACACGCACTTGGCGTGAGTTTAAGCCACCGGGTCTGGGACTCGAACCACGGTCGACTACATGCAAGTCCAGAGACAGCCATTACACCAACTGCTGGTCCCTTAAATAATTATTTATATAATTTTATTTATCATTATTTAATTAAAAAAATTCATACACGCACATATGGTCACCAGAGAGAGAGTGAGAAAGCAATCCTCCAGGTCTGAGGTACAAACCACACTTAGCCATGTGGGAGTCCAGCATCTTAACCACCATGCCACCTGCTGGCCCCATCAGCTCTGCTCTTTCATATATTGATGTTGTTCTTACATTGTCCCCTTATAGGTGCAAGATGGTGGCAAACAGGTCCACAACTATGTCCTCAACTGGTAAGAGAAATTCTCTCTTCCCATAAATTCTGTCAAAAATCCCAGAACTAATTCTCACGGTGCCCATCTATAAACTAATCACTTTGGGCAGGGGAAATGAACAAACTGGCCAAGCCTGAATCACACACATTTCCCTTGAGCCAGAAATGGAGTCAACTCCTAACTGTGATAGAGACTGAACATGGAAAAGACATAATTTCATAATAAATATATAAATTACTTTATCAGAATATGGAGAATAAGTGTGAATCAGGCAAAAACAATAAAAGCACTCTCCATAAAAAATGGTAGAAGCTGAGAGTAGGAAGCAGCAACTCTAGAAAGATTCTACCATCCCACAAATCCCTCCTGACAAACCAACTCAGTAATCTGGTAGAGGATCTGCTCTGTGCCAGGTTCTGAGTTTAGTACTAGGATTACTAGGGTAACAACCCTCAAAGAGGCTTAAGTCTGGTTTTAGACATTCTCAACCTACAACTTCCTTGCTGAGACTTTACTAAGAAATCATTTAGTTGAAACATAATTGCCCAGACTAGAAAATAGATGTTCCTAGAGGGCTAAGAACCTCACCACTGTCACACAGCAAATCAGTAGCAGAGCTAGAACAGGAACCAGGTTGCCGTTTTTGTGCTATTCATGAATCACATCCATAGCTTAAATTATCTTCCTATCCTGTCTCTGGGGAGTCTTCCCACAGTATCCCTACCCCTACTGGTATTTTCAACAGAATGGCTTATTTTCCCTGGATTGACTCTATTGAAGCTTTTGTTTGGGCTCAACATTGGATTCTTTCCCCTGTTGCCTCACCTTCTGTTCAGCCCCATTGTTGGCTTCTTGCCCCCATACTATTAGATTTCCTGTTCTACCTTCTCTTGGTAGCCACTAAGTTTTTTGTAGAAACGACTTTCCCATTGGGTCACTCTGTGGGCAGCCTGCAGAAGCAGGATTCAGATACAGACAGTGTGAGATAAGGAATGTTGATTATACCCC
>NW_006160079.1:153046-166053 GCF_000334495.1 Tupaia belangeri chinensis | reverse complement strand
TTTCCACTTATGTCCTAATCAAGGACATAGAGTGGTACAGAGCAGGCCACAGAAACACCCTAGGAGTCACCTGAGTAACCTGACTCTGTCCAACTCAGAACCTGGATCTCTCTTGGTTTGTACATCAGTAAGGTCAGCTGGACATTCTCTTGGGTAAGGGCAGGGCAGCTCTGGCCCTTTCCTGGACTTTTCTCCTAACCCACAGGCCATAACAATTTCCTCGCTTTTAGAAATTACCCCATTGGCTTCTCTACTTGTTTTTCTCTCTGCCGCTCACTGCAGCCTCACTGCTCTACCTTCACTTCTAGCTGGATTATTTTAGTTGTTGCTTGACTGGTTGCTCTACATCTACTCAGGCTTTTCCTCTCCCTTCAGTTGATTCTCTAAACATAATCCAGGGAGATCTTGTCAGAAGTCAGATCATTTCCCTCCTATACTAAGAATCCTCACACAAGCTCCCCATTTTACCTAGAATAAAATCTGAAGTCCTTGGTCAGGTCCCATAGTGCAATGTTTAAGCACTGTGCCTGGGGAGCTGATGCCACATGGCCAAGTGAGGTTCAAATCCCAATCCTAGGGGCTTGAAAAATATGAAGGACATGTGCAGATGCATGCCACAAATCCTGACAGGGTAGAAAAACAGATGAAGGGGAGTTGTATGTGAAGCACCCATTGGAAGGTAATTTCTCTCTGCTCTCTGGAGAGCACATGTAACCTCTGGCAATAAAAAAAAAAATGGAAGAAATATCTGAAGTACTTATAATGCACTATGAAACCTTTAACCAACTGGCTTCTGGTTAAATCTCTGACTTCATCTTCTACTACGCTGAACCTCCCTCACTTTTCTCCAGTTCAGTGGCCTCCTGGACAGGAATGATCTTGCCTCAGCATTTTTTGAAAAAGTTCTTTTCTTTCTTTCTTTTTCTTTTTCTTTTTCTTTTCTCTTAAGTGAGAAAGACACAGAAAGAAAAAGAGATAGATAGTACCAATGGAGTCCTGATGCTATAATCCACCCCCAGGTTCAGCCAGCACTGGATTATGAGCAAATCTGTGCCTGCTGTACTTAGGGAAGTCTCTGGATGCAAGCCCAGAACCTTTTCATGTGGGTCAGCCTTGCAGAGCATAGAGTTTTTACCACCAAGGCATTTTAGCTAGCTCCTCTTGGTTTAGGACTTTTGAGAGTTGAGCAGGATATTCACTCCACCTGGACTATGTTTGTGTCTCCTAGACACCTGCCTGATGTGCTCCAATGCCCATTGCAGGTCTTTAATGAAATGTTACCCTGGGCAGCCTGCAGAAGCAGGATTCAGATACAGACAGTGTGAGATAAGGAATGTTGATTATAACCCAGTTGGGAAGATGGCAATTCATCTGATCCCCACGCCTAGGGAGGCTATCACTCTGTCCACTTATGTCCTAATCAAGGACATAGAGTGCTACAGAGCAGGCCACAGAAACACCCTAGGAGTCACCTGAGTAACCTGACTCTGTCCAACTCAGAACCTGGATCTCTCTTGGTTTGTACATCAGTAAGGTCATCTGGACATACTCTTGGGTAAGGGCAGGGCAGCTCTGGCCCTTTCCTGGACTTTTCTCCTAACCCACAGGCCATAACAATTTCCTCGCTTTTAGAAATTACCCCATTGGCTTCTCTACTTGTTTTTCTCTCTGCCGCTCACTGCAGCCTCACTGCTCTACCTTCACTTCTAGCTGGATTATTTTAGTTGTTGCTTGACTGGTTGCTCTACATCTACTCAGGCTTTTCCTCTCCCTTCAGTTGATTCTCTAAACATAATCCAGGGAGATCTTGTCAGAAGTCAGATCATTTCCCTCCTATACTAAGAATCCTCACACAAGCTCCCCATTTTACCTAGAATAAAATCTGAAGTCCTTGGTCAGGTCCCATAGTGCAATGTTTAAGCACTGTGCCTGGGGAGCTGATGCCACATGGCCAAGTGAGGTTCAAATCCCAATCCTAGGGGCTTGAAAAATATGAAGGACATGTGCAGATGCATGCCACAAATCCTGACAGGGTAGAAAAACAGATGAAGGGGAGTTGTATGTGAAGCACCCATTGGAAGGTAATTTCTCTCTGCTCTCTGGAGAGCACATGTAACCTCTGGCAATAAAAAAAAAAATGGAAGAAATATCTGAAGTACTTATAATGCACTATGAAACCTTTAACCAACTGGCTTCTGGTTAAATCTCTGACTTCATCTTCTACTACGCTGAACCTCCCTCACTTTTCTCCAGTTCAGTGGCCTCCTGGACAGGAATGATCTTGCCTCAGCATTTTTTGAAAAAGTTCTTTTCTTTCTTTCTTTTTCTTTTTCTTTTTCTTTTTCTTTTTCTTTTTCTTTTTCTTTTTCTTTTTCTTTTTCTTTTTCTTTTTCTTTTTCTTTTTCTTTTTCTTTTTCTTTTTCTTTTTCTTTTTCTTTTTCTTTTTCTTTTTCTTTTTCTTTTTCTTTTTCTTTTTCTTTTTCTTTTTCTTTTTCTTTTTCTTTTTCTTTTTCTTTTTCTTTTTCTTTTTCTTTTTCTTTTTCTTTTTCTTTTTCTTTTTCTTTTTCTTTTTCTTTTTCTTTTTCTTTTTCTTTTTCTTTTTCTTTTTCTTTTTCTTTTTCTTTTTCTTTTTCTTTTTCTTTTTCTTTTTCTTTTTCTTTTTCTTTTTCTTTTTCTTTTTCTTTTTCTTTTTCTTTTTCTTTTTCTTTTTCTTTTTCTTTTCTCTTAAGTGAGAAAGACACAGAAAGAAAAAGAGATAGATAGTACCAATGGAGTCCTGATGCCAGAATCCACCCCCAGGTTCAGCCAGCACTGGATTATGAGCAAATCTGTGCCTGCTGTACTTAGGGAAGTCTCTGGATGCAAGCCCAGAACCTTTTCATGTGGGTCAGCCTTGCAGAGCATAGAGTTTTTACCACCAAGGCATTTTAGCTAGCTCCTCTTGGTTTAGGACTTTTGAGAGTTGAGCAGGATATTCACTCCACCTGGACTATGTTTGTGTCTCCTAGACACCTGCCTGATGTGCTCCAATGCCCATTGCAGGTCTTTAATGAAATGTTACCCTCTTGGTGATGTCTTCTCTGACTTCTCCTTAAGACTTTTAATCTCTGTCCTTCTCCAACATTCCCTACGCCTCTCCTCTATTCTACTTTGATCTTCTCTTTGGATCTTCTAACCTCCTGCATATTTTATTTACTGATTTCATTGAGCTCTATGAAGTAGTGGTTCTTGTCTGTTTTTCCAAATGCCTATTCTCAGCACTTAGAGTAATGTCTGGTGCATAATAGGTACTTCATGCATAATTCATGGCTTAATCCCAAATAATCATAATTTTGGATGGTTTTTGAGTCAGGCAAAAACCATATTTAGGAAGTTACTTAGATCACTTCATCGAACTCCCCATTCTCACTTGATGGGTGAGGAGACTGAGACTTAGAGCGGGAAATGACTTGACTTGCCAAAAGTCAGAAGGAGTTAGTGCAGTCAGGAATCAGAAATTTAACCTATAGACTCAGGAAGCCTTCCACAAATTGTTTTCTTGGGACTTGTCTTATCCTACAAGGAGGCCCCTTCTATGCATGAGCAAAGGTAGCAGGGGAATAGGGTCGTGTTGGGTAACATGCATTGAACACATACTTTGTCACAGGCATTACACTAGACGTTTTATATAAGGTGACTCAGTTTTTTGTTACCCTTAACAATTTGAATGTAAGTATTCCCCATTTCACAGACAAGGAAGCCGAAATGCAGAGAAAAGTGACTTGCCTATGGTCATGTAGTAACCAGTAAGCAGAGGAACAAGGATTCAGATCCACATCTGGTAGATGGTCAATTCCAGAGTCTGTCTGCCATGCTGGATTCCTGCTAGCCCTCTGGGGACTTCTGCTCCAGACTGGACCTCATTCAGGGGCCCAGGACTCTGAGCACCCTCGAGGAACAACACCTTCCAAGAACAGGCCAGAGTAGGGCCCAAACTGCAAAAGCACATTGCTGTACTGCCTGGCCCAGGGCCTCCTTTTTCTTTGTCCCAGGCCGGCAGAGCTAGGCTTTTTTTCAGGGTTGGACTGACATTTTCCCCACAGAGTGTGGAGAGTCCACAGTTGAGCCAAATGGAAGCTCCTCCCTCCTTTTGGAGGAGAGAGGAAAAGGGGGGAAGGGGAACAGAGCAGGCTTCCAGAAGGAATAGCTTTGCTGAGTTTCAGTCTAATATCCTGGAGCTATTCCTAGGTAGATTGTGGTCAGTGGAATTATGCTTTTATCAGGCTGCTGGGAGTTTCAATAAAATCTTTATGGCCGGGAAAGTTCTCTTTATGGAAATCAGATTATTGAAGTGCCTGCTGGGGGGAGGGCCTCTCCAGCCTGCCTCTCTCCCCACCGCCACCGCCTCCCTCCTCCCCTTCAGGAAAGCTCCCTCATCCCATTCCTTCTTGTCCCTTCCCAAAGTCCCCAGTTTCCAGGAAAATTTGAGCTCTACCTGCAACAACATAGAAAGGGCCTTGGCAGGTAGAGGGCAGATTGAGGGTTTTAGTGGGACTGCAAAATTAATGTTGCAAAATAGTCCTTTCCTGTTTCCCCCAATGTCATTCCCATGGAAAAGCCCCTGCTTTTGCATTCCTGGTCAAATTTTCTCTACTCCTGGCTCACCATATTGGCAATTCTCAGATTCTGGTCCTAGCACACACTGGAGCCCCTACGGAAGTTGAACTCCTAGTGAAGTTCAATGTTGCTCTGCTTGAACATTTGGGTCTGACCCTGAGACATAGTTGTTACAGCTCCATGGGGACTTTCTTGTGAGTGCTCTGCCCTATGGTTCTTTCTTGGGGGTGGGGAAACAACTAGGGTTGCAGCCCCCCACACTGTACCCCATAAACTTCCTATTCAGGGAGGGCCTGCCCTAGGAGGTTTTCTTGTGGCTTTCTGGGAGGTTTTAATTTAGCCAAAGGAAAGTGGTTTGGACCAAATGGTCTCTTTCAGGGTTAGAATCTTTAAAAAGCCCCCTGAAATTTGGTGCTTTTGCCTACATAAGTTCTCCCACTGCCTACCTCCTAACTTCCTTCCCCTAATACCTTCCTCCACTGGGCAACAAGTTCAAAAGACATCATTTCCTCTGAGGAATGGGTTGAAAGAAGTGGATAAGAGGAGACTGAAGAGGCCTGAGTTTTTGTCTTTAGCCCTTTGAAAGGCTGTCATAGGGCGGAGGAAGTGGATGTGCTCTACGAGGTCCTGGAAGTAGTTAAACCAGGATTCTGCTAGTATTTTCACTGTGATCTCACACAGAATCACCCTAAAAATTATCTGAGGTAAAGAATGTTGTCCTTGTTTTATGGATGAAGAAACCGAGGCCCAGATCCACACAGCAAGAGATGGCAGTGGGTCAGCAGTGATGTGGTGGTTAAGGTGCTGGATACTCCCACATGGTTGACCATGGTTCAAGTCCTGGACCTGGTGGCTTGTTTTCTCACTTTCCCTCTCTCTCTGTCTCTGTCCCTCTCTGATCAAATTAAAAAAATGAATAAATAAAATTAAATAAATAATTCTTTTTAAAAAATGTCTTATTTAAATTTATTTGTTTTCATTCATTCTCTTTGCCATCTCCCACTCTCTTCCCACACTGTCTCTGGTATCTATGTTTACTTTCTATACTGTTTTCCCCCCATTTTTTATTGAATTACTAAAGATCTTAATTAATCTAAATATTTTCATAGCAAACACAGCTGATATATACATTTCCATGAACACAAGTCTAACTTTAGGCATCCTATAAAGTAGCACCTTGCTGGGGCTATATATCTTACTGCGGTCATCGAATGGATTTTTCTTTTTTCTGAAACTTTTCTCTTTTTTTGTAACTTGATTTACATTTTTTCCCTAAGCATCATCACAGCATACAAAATGTGATTTCCCATTCAGAAAAATAAATAATTCTTTAAAAAATAATAAAGTCAGGCCATCTGACCTCAGATCTAGCACACTCTACTTCCTACTGCTCTGACCACTGGAGAAAGACAAGTAGGTAGCTCTGAGTTCAGCACAGGTGAGCCTTTTCAGTCACTCCAAAAGCATCCCTTACTGAGCACATGCAAGTGGAATGATCTGAGTCTGTCCCCGGCCTGTTTTTACCAGCTTCTTAGGACCTGCTTCTTGTCTATCCCTTTGTCTTCTCCTTGCCTGATCCTATCTAGATAGCTGGCCTAGACCTTAACTCTGCATCTGCCCCTGGCATTCTGCTTGGCTAGGGATGACACTCACTTTTCCAAATGGATTCCCCCAAACACTGACACTTTCATCAGTTTTGTCCTGGCTTTGGGCTTCTCAGAACTGAGCCCAGCCTGTCCCTTTCTGTCCATTCTGCCCTCCCGATTCAGATAATGAGGATGAAGGGGCAGGGCCAGTGGCTCAGGCCCAGGCATTGTAGGAGGCAAGGGGTAGTGCTGTCTAAGCTGGGAATCCTTCCAGCAGTTTCGGTTGACGTATATATTTCTTTTCCTATGTGAGCCCTTCTACTCTTGTTCATGGGTTTGTTCACAGCAATCACCCTTTGTTTCCCATTATTAATCTTTTTTTCGCCATGAGTCTCTCTCTTCTTCAGCATCCTTGTCTTCATCTGATTTTCTCCTTTTTCTGTTTATTTTTCTCTTTAGTTCTCTTTTTTCTTTCCCTTTCTCTGTATGTTTCTTCCTCCCACCATTTCTGTTCTTACTAATACCCCATTTCTGTTTCTGCCTCTGTCTTCATGTCCTTGAACTCAGTCTCTTTTTCTGGGTGTCTCCCCACCCCCTTTGTCTCTCCAGCTCAGTCCTCCATCTGTTTCACTTTTACCCTGGATCGCACTGTATTCTTTCTCTCTCTTACTTTTTCCTACTTCTGTTGGTTGCTGTCTCTGCCTCGCCAGCCCAACCTCTCCATCCAGTCTCCCTTGACTTCAGACCTGGCTTTCCTGAAAGAGCAGAGCCCACCTACTTCCTTGGCACTCTACAAAGGAACTACCTGTGTTCTGATTCATGCTTCTATGGTCTCAGGCTGCACCTTCTGTAGCCATTGTTACTGAGGCTATATTTGAGCAAGATCATCTTAAACCCTAGGAAGCTGGAGGAAACCCTGGGTTCATAACTTTTCTTTCAAAAGGAGGAGATGACATCTTCAGTTTCCTTCAGGCTCAATTGGACTCCTAGTCTACTCAGAACCTGAAGGAATCAGATGAGCCAGGTCTCAGTGACACTCAAGAAGCTGTTTTTGTCTGTTTTGTAGCTAATAACAGAAAATAGCTGATTCTAGGTACTTAAGAGAATAGAGATTTGTTCAGCTCATGGTTTGGAGCTCCAAGGTCCAGGGACCACCTCTGCTAGAGGTCTTAGGGCTAGATCACGGCATGGTGGAGAACAGGAAAGTATGCTATTTCCCACATGTCTGTCTCTGTTCTGGTCTCCTTCTTTCTTCTTATAAAACCACCAAGGGGTTGGTTTGTTTTGGGGGCCCTACCTTAATCATTTAATGATTCCCCAGGGCCCCACCTTTCTACACCATGAAGGTATTAAGTTTCCTTTAAATACTGTCACATTCAAATCTCAACACAAGAGTTTTAGGGGAACAGAAACCATAGCAAAAGCTATCTTTTGAGTCTAGCTTCACCATAACCATTCCTTGTCCATGTTTGGAGGTCACCACTTTAATCCTTGCCCCAGTTCTGTTCCAGTAGAGCTGTGTCCTTGCTTTTGTAAAAAGTCGATTCATTTTTAATTATGATAGAGAGTGAATGAGCACATGGAATAGAGAGGGGGAGCACCCTTGAGAAGGTCTCATGATGCCATGATCCCTCTTCCTCAGCCCTCCATCTCCTTAGGATCAAAAGCATGTGCACACATGTTCAGAATGTTTTCAAGCCAACCTGGGATCCAAACCATGGTCAGCCACATGGCTTTCAGCACTGCAGTTCACTTTGCTACTTTTTGCTACTTACTATCTATGTCAGGAGGCTGGATGTCCAAAGGGCAGAGAGAAACAAATTGGTATTGCTAGAGTCTAGATTGCAGGATGACAGCTTTGTCCATAGCTGGCCCAGATCAAGAGTGCAGCATGAGAAAAGCAGAAGGCTCAGACTGGATTTGGGTGAGGAGTGGGAGGAGTTATCAGGAGATGAGACTATAGAGGTAGGCTGCAATCAGGCCAAGTAGGGAGTTTGAACTTTATCTTGAGGCTACTGAGATATATTCAAAGTTGATAAATAGAGGAAGAGCAACAACCCTATCTACAATTTGTAAGATTATGCTGGCCACTTGTTGAGTAAGGATTGTAGAGGGGCAAGAACAGAAACTTGGACTAGGATGGTGATAGTGGAGACAGAGAGAAGTGGAGCTTTTCTAGTATGTTTAGGATGTGGGAAATGAGATAGTTGTAGGCATGGTGGAGGGGTCATGTCAAAACAAATTCTGGTTTACAAAATTGGGTAGGCGGTGGTACCTGCTACTAGCATGCAATCACAAGAGGTGGAACAATTTTAAGACTAGTCGAGTTCAAGGTTGGCTATGTAGAATTTGACGTGCTCATGGGTCAGACTGAGACAGCAGGCAGGCAGTGGCAGATCCTAGAGCTCAGAGAGCAGGTCGGAAGTGCAACTAGATTTGTGGGGAATGGTCCTTGGGGCCATGGGACTAGGGCAGCTGACTCAACTTGAGCAGAGAATGAGAAGAAGAGAGGACTCAGGAATGAATAGAGCGAGATTAAAAGTCTGTTCAGAAGCCTGAGCAGAATGTTTCCAAGGGGCAGGAGGGATACCTAGAGAGTACAGGGACTGAAAAGCAAAGGGAAAAGCATATTGTCAAAGGGCAAGAGGTGATCAACTGTGTGAAAAGTTGTGAATTCAAATATGATAAAGCAGAGAAAATGGCCAGCAGATTTGGTGATGAAAAGGTCCCTGGGGGACATTCATATGAGTGTTTTTCAGCAGTGATGGGTGTGGTGCTGGACAGCAGTGGTTGGAAAGGTGGAGGCAGTCAAGTATGTCTGCCCTCAATTCTGCCACATTCCACTCCCTTGAATCATCCTTTCCTCAGGAGTGAAGAGGAGCCAGCAAGCTTCAACTGTTTTCCACTACACTGAACTCTGGTCCTCCTTCCTTCTCCAGTCCACTGATCCCCTGCACATACACACACACACGATAGACACATGCTTCTCCACTCCTTTTTGCTCCTGCAGGCTCAATGGCAGGGCACCCCCACCCTTCTCCATTTCAGACTCAGAAATAAATTGTTCACTGTCTCAATGGTGAAACCTTATCTAGTCTGGTAAAAGATGTGTGTCTGGAGCAGCCGAGCTTTACTTTTTTTTTTTTTTTTTTAGAGGTTTTTTGCTATACGGGGTCATTCTCCTCTCGGGATCTTGGGCACACATGCACACTCACCCGGCGTGAGTTTTAAGCCACCGTGTCCGGGACGTGAATTTCGGTCGACTACGTGGGAGTCCAGCGACATAGCCATTATGCTAACTGCTGGTTCCCTCAAGCTCTACTTTTTAGCCAAGGGGGTGAGCTGGCTGCTGGCTGGCTGCTAGCTGGCTTGCAAGCAGCTTGGAGTTAGGACAGCGGTGGGAGATGGGAGCAAGACCCAGAGCAGAGATCAGGATGGGTGTGAAGAGTAGAGAAAAGGAAAGAAGATGGGAAGTGAGAAGGTGGGCAAGAATTGTGAATGTAGAAAGGCTAGAAATGCTGGAACTGGAACTTCTGTTTGAAGTCAAAGACTTGTGTTTAAATCTTCCCTTCACAATTTCTTACCTCTGGGATGAATAACTTTCCTCTCTGAACTTGAATTTTCTCATCTGTAAAATGGATTTAATAATACCTACTTCATGGGCCCTCCCTGTAAACACAGTGGTTAACTGTTGTGCTGAGGAAGTCAGATCCCATTAGAGCCAACCAGAGTTTGAGTCTCAACCCCAGCAGCTTGAACACATTAGGCACATATAGGCCTAGGATCCTGGTGGGAAGAAGGACTATGGCATGACAGGGCAGCTTTTCTTTTTCCAGGGTTGAGGGGGTCATGCATATTCTTTCTCTTTTTCTTTTGTGCATGTATACATGACCTCTGGCATAGGAAAAAATACCTACCTCATTGGTACTCTTCATCAGGTAGAGTATCTATACTTGTTATTATAATTTTCATATTATCAAGACAGAACTGGTGTTGAGAGAAAGCTAGCCAATTTTCTGGGAACTTTTCCTGGACTAGAGAGGTAATCACCCTGGACCCCAGGGCCCCAGATCCTTCACTCTCCACTTTGTTTCCCAGAGAGAGCTTGGAAAGTCTAAAGCTGGTAAGGGTAGGCAGCAAGGATGTCCTGAGCAAGTATCAAAGAATGGTCACCTGGCCCCAGCCTAGCAATTCTTATAGCCCCTTTAACTTGGGCTCAGAAACAGTCTACAGAAGGGAAGGCAGCCTAACCTCAGGGGCTAAACTCCACCCACCAGATTCCACTTTCCTTAGCTGCACACCAAGGCTTATCCATTTTCAGGCCTGACTCTTAATGAGCCACGACCACAGTTTTGCACAGATACCTCCAGCCAGCTGCTCACCACACGCTCACTGGATTTTAGGGTAGGGGAAACTTCTGATGCCACAAGAAGGCAGGAAGACCAGAGGAGCTTAGCAAGCCTGACCCCTACCCCCATGGGCCTAGTACTGGCTATTCCTCACTTACCCTACCCCTGTATTTTCAAAGACCTGAGGAAACTCTAACCCATGTCTGCCTGCAGTGCCTATCAAACTCCCACTGTAATGCCCCATATGCCTGCCCTATCAGAAGGTTTCAGCAAAAAGAGATCTACTACCAAGGGGATCATGGTTAACAGAAAAGACTCCATCTTGGTCCTGGGGTTGCAAGAAGTGAAGAAATGAGACACAATCTTAAGGTTTGGAGGGGATTCTATCTCTTACTGATTGGTAGGACAGGAAATTGAGGCCTGGATCTTGCAGAAATCAAGCTAAAAGGGTGATGGGGCTCTCTGAGGCTGTGGGCCAGGAGTCAGCAATGGAAGACTGTATGTATGCAATCAAACCTGCTATGACCTCATGGGGTAGGAGAGCCCCCAGAACTGAGGGCCCTGGGCCTACTTCCCACTGGCAGAGGAGAAAGAGGAGCTGTGAGGGGATGAGACAAGAAGCATGTGGTAGAGTAAGGGAGTAGTTTGAAAACAGATGAGTCAGGAGAAAAGGGAGAAGCAAGAAGGGTGCCATCCTCTACTGATGGAGACTCAAAATGGTGAGATTCAGTCTAGAGAGAAGGTCTTGGAGAAGAACCTCCCACCATCCCTCAAATATAAGGGCCCCAAATGTAGGTCTTCCTAGAAAAGGCAAGGGCAGCAGTAAGTGGCAGACCGGTTTAGATGGGTTCCAGATCCTACTTATGCTGAGAGGTTAGGAGATGAGGCGACTGGCAAGGGATTCCCAGTGGGACTCATCCCTTGAAGAGGGCTGAAGGACAGAGTGGGAGATGTGGGGGCCAAGATACAGTGCAGAAGAAATCATGACAGGCTGAAGTCCAGGTCCCCAAAGGAACTGGTGAAGGAGATGAAGCTTCATGGTCTAGAACAGAGAAGACAGGAATGCAGATAGGAAAACAGAGGTTACATAATCTCTGTTCTCAGTGTTCTGAAGGACTGTCAGGAGCAAAGGGCACAGAAAGTGTCTGTGGGGACCCAGCAGGGTAGAGACTCCAGGGTGAAAACCATAAGGAGACAGAGTTCTTCAGTTCAATTTAAAAAGTTTTTTTTCTCTCTCTTTCTCTAGAGCTGTCCAAGAATGAAATTGGGAAGGAGGAAGCAAGCCACCCATCACTCGAGGCATGTGAATAAGCACTGAATGTTCACTTTGTGGAGATTCAAAGAGTAAATGGGGTTGTCCTTAAAATCCTCTGGATACTCTGTCATGAGAAGGTCTGGCTCCATGAATTATAGCAGTCACCTCTGTGAAATTCAGTCTGAGGAACCTATTTTCATTCCTCAGAGCCCTCTGCCAGACTGTGACTTGAATCTGCATTTCCCAGATTCCCAGTTCCATGTGATAAAAATCATGTGGGCATTTGCTTCTTTGGCTCTGCTCACCATCAGGCCCATGAGCCTTGGGTTTCTCATAATGTCAGCATCTCACCACATGGAGTATAATAGAAGGCATGTTTGATGATACTTTTTGTTTTTCATACCACATAACTTCTAACAGCTTCATATATTTCACAAGGCAGTGACTGGTTCCAACTTCATGTGCGATCGAAGGGATTCTCAAGGATCATTTTGACTATCTGCAATGTATTTTACAGGCTAACATGAGATACTAACCCCATGGACAGTGCAGCTTCACTAGAGGCCTAATAATGCTGCTAAGTACAAAGTGGTATGTTGAGAAGGTACTGTGGGGAGGTCCGTGCAGAAGACCTGAAAACCTGATGCTTTTATCCCTCCCTTAACACAGGCTAAACTGCCTTTCTGGATTGCTCCTGTTCCTCAGGGGAAAATCCTGTTGGTCCTGCCTTCTCAAGAAATTGAGACTCTGACTTTGGCTTTTTTTTTTTCCTTAGGAGAGAGACAGAGGGAGATAGGGAGAGAGAGGGAAAGTGAGAAATGATCCCCCAGAGGGGATGGCCACGACACAATCCCTTCTCCATTCTCCTCGTGGGATTTTGGGCATGCATACATATGCACCCAGTGTGTTTTTCTTTTCTTTCTTTCTTTTTTTTTTTTTGAGAGGTTTTTCGCTATAGGGCACGTGCACTACCAGAGAGACAGAGAGAGACAGAGAGACAGAAAGCGAGAAATCAATCCCCAGGGGGGATGGCCACTCCACAATCCCTTCTCCTCCATTCTCCTCTCGGGATCTTGGGCACGCATGCACATGTGCCCGGCGTGAGTTTTATTTCTTTCTTTTTTTTTTTTTTCTGGAGAGATTTTCACTATAGGGCGCGTGTGCTCGCCAGACAGACAGAGAGAGACATAGAGACAGAAAGCGAGAAATCACCCCCCAGGG
>NW_006160079.1:138907-151938 GCF_000334495.1 Tupaia belangeri chinensis | reverse complement strand
CTAGCTGCCTTGCAAGCAGCTTGGAGTTAGGACAGCGGTGGGAGATGGGAGCAAGACCCAGAGCAGAGATCAGGATGGGTGTGAAGAGTAGAGAAAAGGAAAGAAGATGGGAAGTGAGAAGGTGGGCAAGAATTGTGAATGTAGAAAGGCTAGAAATGCTGGAACTGGAACTTCTGTTTGAAGTCAAAGACTTGTGTTTAAATCTTCCCTTCACAATTTCTTACCTCTGGGATGAATAACTTTCCTCTCTGAACTTGAATTTTCTCATCTGTAAAATGGATTTAATAATACCTACTTCATGGGCCCTCCCTGTAAACACAGTGGTTAACTGTTGTGCTGAGGAAGTCAGATCCCATTAGAGCCAACCAGAGTTTGAGTCTCAACCCCAGCAGCTTGAACACATTAGGCACATATAGGCCTAGGATCCTGGTGGGAAGAAGGACTATGGCATGACAGGGCAGCTTTTCTTTTTCCAGGGTTGAGGGGGTCATGCATATTCTTTCTCTTTTTCTTTTGTGCATGTATACATGACCTCTGGCATAGGAAAAAATACCTACCTCATTGGTACTCTTCATCAGGTAGAGTATCTATACTTGTTATTATAATTTTCATATTATCAAGACAGAACTGGTGTTGAGAGAAAGCTAGCCAATTTTCTGGGAACTTTTCCTGGACTAGAGAGGTAATCACCCTGGACCCCAGGGCCCCAGATCCTTCACTCTCCACTTTGTTTCCCAGAGAGAGCTTGGAAAGTCTAAAGCTGGTAAGGGTAGGCAGCAAGGATGTCCTGAGCAAGTATCAAAGAATGGTCACCTGGCCCCAGCCTAGCAATTCTTATAGCCCCTTTAACTTGGGCTCAGAAACAGTCTACAGAAGGGAAGGCAGCCTAACCTCAGGGGCTAAACTCCACCCACCAGATTCCACTTTCCTTAGCTGCACACCAAGGCTTATCCATTTTCAGGCCTGACTCTTAATGAGCCACGACCACAGTTTTGCACAGATACCTCCAGCCAGCTGCTCACCACACGCTCACTGGATTTTAGGGTAGGGGAAACTTCTGATGCCACAAGAAGGCAGGAAGACCAGAGGAGCTTAGCAAGCCTGACCCCTACCCCCATGGGCCTAGTACTGGCTATTCCTCACTTACCCTACCCCTGTATTTTCAAAGACCTGAGGAAACTCTAACCCATGTCTGCCTGCAGTGCCTATCAAACTCCCACTGTAATGCCCCATATGCCTGCCCTATCAGAAGGTTTCAGCAAAAAGAGATCTACTACCAAGGGGATCATGGTTAACAGAAAAGACTCCATCTTGGTCCTGGGGTTGCAAGAAGTGAAGAAATGAGACACAATCTTAAGGTTTGGAGGGGATTCTATCTCTTACTG
The DNA here is from genome assembly GCF_000334495.1 of Tupaia belangeri chinensis. NCBI lineage: Eukaryota > Metazoa > Chordata > Mammalia > Scandentia > Tupaiidae > Tupaia > Tupaia belangeri. Next base: position 150,553 of record NW_006160079.1, on the reverse strand, counting down.
ATTGGTAGGACAGGAAATTGAGGCCTGGATCTTGCAGAAATCAAGCTAAAAGGGTGATGGGGCTCTCTGAGGCTGTGGGCCAGGAGTCAGCAATGGAAGACTGTATGTATGCAATCAAACCTGCTATGACCTCATGGGGTAGGAGAGCCCCCAGAACTGAGGGCCCTGGGCCTACTTCCCACTGGCAGAGGAGAAAGAGGAGCTGTGAGGGGATGAGACAAGAAGCATGTGGTAGAGTAAGGGAGTAGTTTGAAAACAGATGAGTCAGGAGAAAAGGGAGAAGCAAGAAGGGTGCCATCCTCTACTGATGGAGACTCAAAATGGTGAGATTCAGTCTAGAGAGAAGGTCTTGGAGAAGAACCTCCCACCATCCCTCAAATATAAGGGCCCCAAATGTAGGTCTTCCTAGAAAAGGCAAGGGCAGCAGTAAGTGGCAGACCGGTTTAGATGGGTTCCAGATCCTACTTATGCTGAGAGGTTAGGAGATGAGGCGACTGGCAAGGGATTCCCAGTGGGACTCATCCCTTGAAGAGGGCTGAAGGACAGAGTGGGAGATGTGGGGGCCAAGATACAGTGCAGAAGAAATCATGACAGGCTGAAGTCCAGGTCCCCAAAGGAACTGGTGAAGGAGATGAAGCTTCATGGTCTAGAACAGAGAAGACAGGAATGCAGATAGGAAAACAGAGGTTACATAATCTCTGTTCTCAGTGTTCTGAAGGACTGTCAGGAGCAAAGGGCACAGAAAGTGTCTGTGGGGACCCAGCAGGGTAGAGACTCCAGGGTGAAAACCATAAAGAGGCAGAGTTCTTCAGTTCAATTTAAAAAGTTTTTTTTCTCTCTCTTTCTCTAGAGCTGACCAAGAATGAAATTGGGAAGGAGGAAGCAAGCCACCCATCACTCGAGGCATGTGAATAAGCACTGAATGTTCACTTTGTGGAGATTCAAAGAGTAAATGGGGTTGTCCTTAAAATCCTCTGGATACTCTGTCATGAGAAGGTCTGGCTCCATGAATTATAGCAGTCACCTCTGTGAAATTCAGTCTGAGGAACCTATTTTCATTCCTCAGAGCCCTCTGCCAGACTGTGACTTGAATCTGCATTTCCCAGATTCCCAGTTCCATGTGATAAAAATTATGTGAGCATTTGCTTCTTTGGCTCTGCTCACCATCAGGCCCATGAGCCTTGGGTTTCTCATAATGTCAGCATCTCACCACATGGAGTATAATAGAAGGCATGTTTGATGATACTTTTTGTTTTTCATACCACATAACTTCTAACAGCTTCATATATTTCACAAGGCAGTGACTGGTTCCAACTTCATGTGCGATCGAAGGGATTCTCAAGGATCATTTTGACTATCTGCAATGTATTTTACAGGCTAACATGAGATACTAACCCCATGGACAGTGCAGCTTCACTAGAGGCCTAATAATGCTGCTAAGTACAAAGTGGTATGTTGAGAAGGTACTGTGGGGAGGTCCGTGCAGAAGACCTGAAAACCTGATGCTTTTATCCCTCCCTTAACACAGGCTAAACTGCCTTTCTGGATTGCTCCTGTTCCTCAGGGGAAAATCCTGTTGGTCCTGCCTTCTTAAGAAATTGAGACTCTGACTTTGGCTTTTTTTTTTTCCTTAGGAGAGAGACAGAGGGAGATAGGGAGAGAGAGGGAAAGTGAGAAATGATCCCCCAGAGGGGATGGCCACGACACAATCCCTTCTCCATTCTCCTCGTGGGATTTTGGGCATGCATACATATGCACCCAGTGTGTTTTTCTTTTCTTTCTTTCTTTTTTTTTTTTGAGAGGTTTTTCGCTATAGGGCACGTGCACTACCAGAGAGACAGAGAGAGACAGAGAGACAGAAAGCGAGAAATCAATCCCCAGGGGGGATGGCCACTCCACAATCCCTTCTCCTCCATTCTCCTCTCGGGATCTTGGGCACGCATGCACATGTGCCCGGCGTGAGTTTTATTTCTTTCTTTTTTTTTTTTTTCTGGAGAGATTTTCACTATAGGGCGCGTGTGCTCGCCAGACAGACAGAGAGAGACATAGAGACAGAAAGCGAGAAATCACCCCCCAGGGGGGATGGTCATGCCGCAATCCCTTCTCCTCCATTCTCCTCTTGGGATCTTGGGCACGCATGCACACGCATCCGGCGTGAGTTTTAAGCCACCGGGTCTGGGACACAAACCACGGTCGACTACGTGGGAGTCCAGCGACATAGCCATTATGCTAACTGCTGGTCCCTACCCAGTGTGTTTTTCAAGCTGACGGATCTGGAATTGCTGAGTCAACCATGTGGGATTCAGTGCCTTAACCACCTGCTGCCCACCACTTCTGACTTTTGACATTATATATTTATGCATGTATTGCCTTTATGCCTACTAGAATATAAGGCAGAGTCTTCTGTTCTATGCTGCATTTCCAGAACCCAGAACAGTGCCTGGCATGTAGTAGGTACTCAATAAATATTAAGTGGATGAACAAGTTATCAATAGAATATACCTTTGTGAGCCCACATAACCCGGGCAGAGAGCTAATTGCTTCTGCTCAACACTCCTTGCTTCACATTCTCCAAGGTCACTAATACTGACCTCCTGAGTGCTGGGCTCAGCCTGACTCTGCCTGTGGAACTTTCCTTCCTGCATTAGCTGACACCCTAGTCTTGCTCTCCTGTCCTCCTCATGCCTGTTCCCTTGTCTGTCTGCCACAGCTACTCCACTGGCCTAGCATCATCACCTGAGACCCAGGACTGTGGTTGGATACTATGGCTCACTGGGCTCCCAAGCGTGCAAATTCCACAGGTTTGCCCTGCATGCTGCCATGAATCATGCCACAGCAACCAAAATGACCTGCTGATTGGTTCACAAACACCCCAAGGTGTTGACAGAAGAGCGTTAGGGTCATTTGGAATCTATGCTATCTTAGCCTCCTAGGTTGAAAGAGGCCAGCCTAGAATGGTGAGCTCTAAAAGGAGGTAGCTTCCGCTTCCACAAGCTGGTCCCATGTAGCACAGAGTTGGAAATGACCCCATAGAGAAGGAACAGGGCAAAGATCTGGCTCCAGAGGTGGAGAGAAAGTTTCAAGAGAAGCAAACACTGTGGGAGTTGTCAATGAGAGGCCCAAGAATGGGAGAGGTCTAGGTGAATAGGAGCAAGGTGGAGTTCAGAAACTGTGTTCTTAGGGTAGTGACTATGTTGAATGCATCCAGGGTAACCTGGTGCAAAAGTCAGGGGCCCCAAAAGAGGGAATAGATTGCCTGGCATGACTAGGATCACTAAGGCTCAACAGAGTGAGAAAAAGGGGAATTGGAGAGAATGTAATAAGTGAGAGATGACTTACATTTAAGGAGTACCAGCCACTGTAATAGATATTTGGTATGTATTTCTCTACAACAACTCTATGAAATGTGCATGGTTGTTCCCATTTACAGATGAGCAAACTGAAACTCAGATTTGAAATGGCATACCCAGTGTCACAACTAAGAAATGATAGTCAGAAAATGACTTCTGTGGGACCAGCAGATGGCATACTGGTTATGTCACTCCCGCAGTTTGAGTCCCAGACCTGGTAGTTTAAAACTCACACTGGTGTGTGCGTGTGTGTGTGTGTGTGTGTGCACGCCAAAAATCCCAAGAGGAGACTGGAGGAGAGACTGCAGTGTGGCCATCCCCCCTGGGGGATGATTTCTCATCTTCTTTGTCTCTCTGGCAAGTGGACACACTCTATAGCAAAAATCTGTCTTAAAAGAAAATGACTTCTGCCAACCCTACTGAAACTCCACGCATCCCCACCGTTCTTCCTCCTTGGACCCCAGGTTAGTTGTCTGGGACTTTAAGACAAACCCCCACCCCTCCCAACCCGAAACCCGGATCGAGCCGGCCAGCAGTTCCGACCTGGTACTGTCATTCACTGTCTAATCCCTTTCCACTAGCCTTTGGATTGTTTGATTTTTGGTGATTTGAGTAGCCAATGGCGCGCAATGCACGCCACGTGATTTTCTTTTTCCATTTTGTTTTTCTTTGCTCTTGGGGTGTTGCTTATTTGGTCAGTTGAAGGCTCACCACTCCTTAGATACAGCAAGGACTTTGGGCCTTCCAGGGCTAGTGGCAACAGTTAATGGTAATTGTGAGTAACAGGTAGGCCAACCATAAGATAAATCATCAATCTTCTAAGCCTGTACAACTTTTAAGAATCAGAGATACCTTAAATAAGTTAGCAAGAAACATATAGATTACCTGATGACTAAAAACAATCGCAAAGGCTCAAGAAATATGAGCAACCAACAAAAGGCCTCTCCGTCAAGGGAAATCATCAATCCTACATCACCCACAGTCAATACAATGGACGTCGTGGACATGTCTGATAAGGAATTCAGAATATTTGTAGTGACCAAACTAACTGAGATGGAAGAGAAAAGAGACAAGGAGCTCCAGGAGATGAGGAAGTCCTTTAATGACTTGAAAGAAGAAATGGATACCCTAAACAAGAACCAGATGGAACTTCTAGGTTTGAAGAATGTGATACAGGAAATCAAAACCTCCCTTGAAAGCATTAAAAGTAGGTTAGACCAGGCAGAAGACCGAATCTCTAACGTAGAAGACAAAACATCTGACCTAGATAAAAGTATCAAGAAGATTGAGAAAACAACCATGAAAAATGAGGATAATATACGAGGAATACTGGACACCATCAAGCGCCCCAACATTCGGATAATTGGTATTCCGGAGGAGGAAGAAAATAATAAGGGCCTGGAAAATTTATTCCATGAGATCCTGGAAGAAAACTTTCCAAATCTAGAAAGGCATTCAAATATCCAGACCCAAGAAATACAGAGGACCCCAAGTAGAATCAACCCAAGAAGATCATCTCCAAGGCACATCATAGCCAGACTGGCAAAAACAACAGACAAAGACAAGATACTAAAGTTGGCAAGAGGGAAACGCCAGGTTACTTACAAAGGTCACCCCATCAGGCTAACATCGGATCTCTCAGCAGAAACAATGCAGGAAAGGAAAGAATGGGGAAGCATAGTCAAAGTGTTGAGTGAAAAACAATTTCAACCAAGAATACTATACCCGGCAAAATTATCTTTTATATGGGAAAAAAAGATAAAAACATTCTCAAATAAACAAAATTTGAAGGAATTTACCAACACCAGACCAGCTCTTCAAGAGGTTTTGAAGGGAGTACTATACCAGGAAAACTAAAAAATCAGAGACAGTTATACGAGAACAAAAAACAACTAAGAAAATGGCTCACTTAATGATAGGATCAGGTATGGAAATATCGATAATTACATTGAATGTCAATGGATTAAATTCCCCAGTTAAGAGACATAGACTAGCTGAATGGATAAGAAAACAGAAACCCTCTATCTGTTGCCTACAAGAAACTCACTTTATGGATAAAGATATACATAGACTAAAAGTCAAGGGCTGGAAAAAGATATTCCATGCAAATGGAAATCAGAAAAAGGCTGGAGTAGCGATATTGATCTCAGACAAAATAGATTTTAAAACAAAGACTGTAAGAAGAGACAAAGAAGGGCATTATATAATAGTAGATGGGGTAATCCAGCAAGAAGATATAACCCTTATAAATATCTACGCACCCAACTCAGGTGCGCCTAAATATGTGAAGGAAAGACTGCTGGAGCTAAAAGGAGACATAGGGAAAAATACTATAATTGTTGGAGATCTCAACACCCCGTTATCTCCTATAGACAGATCTTCTAGACAGAAAATAAATAGAGAGATACAGGACTTAAATGATACTATAAATGGAATGGGCTTGACAGATATCTATAGAACTTTCCACCCTACATCCACAACATATACATTTTTCTCACCCCGACATGGAACCTTTTCAAAGATAGATCATATATTAGGACACAAATCAAGCCTTTACAGATTCAAAGGCATAGAAACTGTACCCAGCATCTTCTCTGACCATGATGGAATTAAACTCAAGATTAATTTCAAGAAACAACCCCGAAAACACACGAACACATGGAAACTGAACAACCTACTTCTGAATGACTTCTTCACTACTGAAGAAATTAAGGCTGAAATAAACAAATTTATGGAAACAAATGATAATGAGGACACAAGTGTCCAGAACCTATGGGACACAGCAAAAGCAGTCATAAGAGGGAAATTCATAGCAATTAGTGCACATAAGAAAAGGATGGAAAGATGGCAAGTAGATAACTTATCATCATGCCTCAGAGAACTGGAAAAACAACAACAAACGAACCCCCAAAATGCCAGGCGAAAAGAAATAATAAAGGTTCGAGCAGAAATAAATGAAATAGAAAATAAACGAACCATACAGAAAATAAATGAAAGCAAAAGCTGGTTCTTTGAAAAGATCAACAAGATCGATACTCCATTGGCTAGACTGATCAAGAAGAAGAAAGAAAGAAACCAGATTAATCAAATATGTGATGAAACAGGCAATATTACCACGGACATAGCAGAAATACATAATATCATTAGAGGATACTATGAGCGACTTTACGCCAACAAACAAGATAACCTGGAGGAGATGGACAAATTCCTGGATGCATATAAACTACCAAGATTGGATCAGGAAGACATAGAGAATCTGAATAGACCTATAACAAGCCAGGAGATTGAATCAGTAATTAATAATCTCCCAACAAAGAAAAGCCCAGGCCCAGATGGCTTCACTTGTGAATTCTACAAAACTTTCAAGGAAGAATTAACCCCTATCTTACTAAAATTATTTCTAAAGATTCAAAAGGAAGGAAACCTTCCAAATTCATTTTATGAAGCCTCCATCATCCTCATCCCCAAAACAGATAAGGATATGACAAAAAAGGAAAACTACAGACCAATATCATTGATGAATATAGATGCGAAAATTCTCAACAAGATACTCGCAAATCGTATCCAACAACATATAACAAAGATCATTCATCACGACCAGGTAGGCTTTATACCAGGGATGCAAGGGTGGTTCAATATACGCAAGACCATAAATGTAATACACCACATTAACAGAAAGAAAGATAAAAACCATATGATCATCTCAATTGATGCGGAGAAAGCGTTTGATAAAATACAACATCCTTTTATGATTAAGACTCTCAGTAAGATTGGTATAGAAGGGTCATTTCTGAACACAATAAAAGCAATCTATGAAAAACCTACAGCTAATATTATACTGAATGGGGAAAAGCTGAAAGCTTTTCCTCTGAAAACAGGTACTAGGCAAGGCTGCCCACTTTCTCCACTGCTCTTTAATATAGTACTGGAAGTCTTAGCTATTGCAATCAGAGAAGAGAACAGTATTAAAGGCATTCGAATAGGCAAAGAAGAGTTGAAAATATCTTTATTTGCAGATGACATGATGGTATACTTAGAAGACCCAAAGGTATCCATGAAAAAACTGCTTGAAGTAATAAGTGAATACAGTAAGGTGGCAGGATACAAAATCAATATCCAAAAATCTATAGCATTTCTATTTATGAACAACAAGTTGAATGAAGCAGAGCTGAAGAAAGGAATCCCTTTCACCATAGCCACAAGATGTATAAGATATCTAGGGATAAACCTAACTAAGAAAGTCAAAGACCTTTATAAAGAAAACTACGAGAATCTTAAAAAAGACATTGAAAGTGACATAAAAAAGTGGAAGGACATCCCATGCTCCTGGATTGGTAGAATTAACATAATCAAAATGGCAATTCTACCCAAATTAATCTACATGTTTAATGCAATTCCAATCAAAATACCAGAGATATTCTTCAGAGATCTAGAAAAGACAATTATAGAATTTGTCTGGAACCATAAAAGACCTCGTATTGCAAAAGCAATCCTGCGTAAGAAGAATGGAGTAGGAGGCATATCACTCCCTGATCCCAAGATATACTATAAAGCTGTGGTCATCAAAACAGCATGGTATTGGCATAAAAACAGACATGTGGACCAATGGAAGAGAATAGAGACCCCAGAAATAACTCCCAAAGCTTATAGCCAACTGATCTTTGACAAAGGATATCAGTCAATCCATTGGGAAAAGGAAAACCTCTTTAGTAAATGGTGCTGGAAAAACTGGGTATCCACCTGCAGAAAGATGAAACTGAACCCCCATCTTTCACCATTAACAACAGTCAACTCAAAATGGATCAAAGATCTGAACCTAAGACCTCAGACAATAAAACTACTTGTGGAAAATGCTGGGGAAACTCTGGGAGACATTGGAGTAGGCAAAGACTTCTTAAATAAGACTCCCAAAGCACAGGCAATAATCCCTAAAATAGACAAGTGGGACTATATTAGACTAAGAAGTTTCTGCACAGCAAAGGACACAGTAACAAGTGTGAACCGACAACCCTCAGAATGGGAAAATATTTTTGTTAAATATGCCTCAGACAAGGGACTGATAACGAGAATACATAGGGAACTCAAGTGCCTTATGCGAAAAAAAATGATTAACCCGATTAAAAGATGGGAAAGTGAGCTGAACAAAAGTCTCTCTAAGGAAGACATACGAACAGCCAAAAAGCATATGAGGAAATGCTCGACATCCCTCATCATAAGGGAAATGCAGATAAAAACCACAATGAGATACCACCTAACCCCTGTCAGAATGGCAAAGATTAAGAATATAAAAAGTGATAAGTGTTGGCGGGGATGTGGTGAAAAGGGAACCCTCCTACACTGTTGGTGGGAATGTAAACTAGTTCAACCACTGTGGAGAACAATATGGAGGTTCCTCAAAGATCTACAAATAGAACTACCATTTGATCCAGCAATCCCACTTCTGGGTATTTACCCAAAAGACAGGAGAACGCTCAGTCAGAAAAGTGCTTGCACATCCATGTTTATTGCAGCATTATTCACAATTGCCAAGACATGGAACCAACCTAAATGTCCACAAACTGATGAATGGATTGGAAAAGTGTGGTATATATACTCTATGGAATACTACTCAGCCATAAAAAATAACAAGACCCTGGAATTTGATAGAAAATGGTCAGATATGGAGGATCTATTGCTGAGTGAAGTAAGCCAGGCTATGAAAGAAAGATATTGTATGTATCCACTCAATATATACCGACTATCCGCACTCTATAATAGAGAGCAAAAATTCGGAGGACATAAACACAGTGAAGGTACTTAATGAGAATAGGACAGTGTGGAATGGGGTAAGTGAAGAGAAGAGGATAGAGAAAGATAGCAAGTGAACAATAGAGAGACAGGACGTTAGTGAGAAACAGATAGGGGTTATTAACTGTTGATGATGACATGTATAGTATTCTCAACTGGATTGGTCTGAGAAGTATTTCATGATGGGCAAAGTATTTTTACAAGCAAAACGAGAAATAACAATTGACTGTTTTATAAAAATAATTAGAATAATAAAAATAATGATTGGGGAAAACAGAAAAGATATTGAATGTTGAAGTGGGGAGATTAATGTCTCTGTACTGACGGACATGCATGGCATTCCCTTTTGAAAAAGGAATGTAATACACTGTAAAGTTATATGTAATCCAATGTAATATAAAGAAGATTATGATGATGATAATAAAAAAATAATAAAATAATATTTAAAAAAAAAGAAAATGGCTTCTGACTCATGGTCCATACCTATTCTTAAACTTTTCTTAAATTGACATACAATAATTGTGTGTATTTGTGGGGTATGATGTGATATTTAAGTACACTAACACAATGTGTAATGATTTAATAGAAGCAACTAATACATCCATTATCTCAAACATTTGTCATTATTTGTGTTAAGAAAATTCAAAAATCATCTTTTTTAGTAATTTTGAAATATGCAGTAAGTTATTGTTAACTATATTCTCCCTACTTCATTTTATTACACCAGAAATTGTTCCTTCTACTTGCAATTTTGTTTCCATTAATCAACATCCCTCTATTTCCCCTCCCCAAACCTTGCAAGCTTCTGGGAGTCATTCTTCACTTCTCTACTTCTATGAGGTTTTTTTGTTTTGTTTTGTTTTGTTTTGTTTTTCAGTATCCACATATGAGAGAGAACATTTGGTATTTCTCTTTCTGTGCTTTGCTTATTTATTAATGTCCTCCTCACTCACCCATCAAATGTTAAATGACAAGATCTCATCCTTTTTAAGGATGAATAATATTCCATTGTATATGTATACCACATTTTCTTTATCAATTTGTCTGTTGATGGATATTTATTTTTGGCTGGTGTGAATAGTGCTACAGTAAATGTTGAGGTAGAGATATCCTTACACATACTGATTTATTTTCCTTTCGATGTATTCATAGTGGAAAGATTACTAGATCATATAGCATGACTCTTAGCACCAAATATGTATTGAGTGTATACTGTGTAGTCTGCACTGTGTACTCATTGTCTAATTTGCTCATTTCAAGAGTTTCCATATAGGTGGTGGTGTTCCTATTTTATAACTTAGGAAACAGGCTCATAACTAGTTAAGGGATTTCTCCAGCTAGGGAAAGGTAAGGCTTAGTTTTAAACCAACTTCTTTCAAATTTCCAGGCCCATAACTTTAAAAAAATGCCATAGAGAAACAGCAGTTGGTGTAGCAATTATGTCACTAGACTCCCACATGGCCAACCACGGTTCAAGTTCTGGACCCATTGGCTTCAAAATTGTGCCAGGCACATGTGCATGCATGCCCAGGATCCCAGGAGGAAAATGGAAGAGAAGGAATTGTGGCATGGCCATCCCCTTTGGGGGATGATTTCTCACTCACTGTTTCTATCTCGTTTTCTGGTGAATGTGTGCACCCTAAGGCAAAAATCTCTAAAAAAATTACTTTTGCCATACAGCATGTGTGCTTGCAAGAGAAATAAAGACAGAGACAGAAAGACAGAGAGAGGGAAAGTGAGCAAGCACTGCCATACACACCTTATGGGAGATGACCATACCACAATCCCCTTTCCTCCATTCTCCTCTCAAGGTTTTGGGCATGCACACACACTTGCCCAGTGTGTCCTTCAAGCCATCAGGTCCAGAACTCAAACCACACAGTCAGCCATGTGGGTTCTAGCTACCCCAACCACCATGCTACAGGCTGGCCCAGTCCATAACTTTTTTTACTGTACTCACCTATAAATGTTTTGTTGGAAGAAACAATGAATGTACAAAGACAATCAACTCTTTGGGGGTCTAAAAAGAAACATCTACTCTGAGGACAAGTTGTCTTCAAGTGGGGACTGGCTAGAACCATTCAGACTAGATGGAAGGGTGGAAATGTTAGATGTAGCCACAGGGTTGGATAGGGCTGGACCCCCAGTTTTCCCCAGGTCCTATGGGGCTGTCCAGGACGGTGAGCACCAAGTAAAGGTTGGGAGCAGGGCCAATTTCAGAGACATATGATCTGGGCTCCTCACACAGGAGCCCAGTGCTCAGAAAAGTCTCATACTTGGCTTAATGCTTTGCTGATTTTTTTTTTTACAGTTTTTTTTTCCAATTTATTTGCATTCATTCACTGTACATCATTACAGCATACAGAATGAGATTTTCCATCCAGAGTACACTGTATATTGTCTCAATCAAGCACATCAACAAACATGTTATTATTAGCAAATGATCTTCCATTTCTTGTTTTCTGTATGTTTTGCTTTTTCTCCCCCATCCTTGGTTCCCTCTCTTACC
>NW_006160079.1:121293-137100 GCF_000334495.1 Tupaia belangeri chinensis | reverse complement strand
GCGGTGATTTCTTGTCATCTGATGAATGTTGTGTTTCTTTCAAATTCTTGAGGTTCAACCTTAATGTTCAGGAGCAAGCAGGCAGAGGTGATCCAGAACCTCTTTGCTGTTCTATTGTGCTTAGCAGATTCAGCAGATAGTGGGGATTATTTCAACCCTATTAGTATTTGAATGTTTAGCTACAGGGCTCTTAGATCTGTCTAAAAACACATTGAAAGGATATTGGAGGGTGGAAAGACAAGAAAAAAGAAAACAAGACAGAGAAAAACAATGAAAAGAAAAAAAAATTAAAAAATTAAAAATTTGTAATTACTGTTCTTTTTTTAAAAAAAAAATCACAAAATACAAAACCGCGCAGAGCTTAAGCTCCACGCGAAAAATCTAGTTCACAGTAGCCATGTGGAACCTTGTTCTGAAGGCCCGTGGCTTCTTCTGCCTGGAAAAAAAAAAGGGTAAAAAGGAAATATTACCAAAAAAAAGAAAAAAAAAGGGAAGACAGAAGCAGGGAGAGACAGGAACTGAGAGACAGAGAGAGAAGGCTGGGGGTGCAGAGGAGGGCTCCCTACCGCTAGCTCGTTTGGTGCTCGTTTGTTGGAGGCTGAATTATTAGTAGAAAATCTTCATTCCCTTAAAAATCTAGTTCACAGTAGCCATGTGGAACCTTGTTCTGAAGGCCCGTGGCTTCTTCTGCCGCTAGCTCGTTTGTTGGAGGCTGAATTATTAGTAGAAAATCTTCATTCCCTTAAGAATCTCAATGCTTTGCTGTTTTCATCTTGACATTTTTGTAATTTTTGAGCAAGATCTTTGATTTTTAATTTTGTATTGGGTCTTGACAATTATGTAGCAAATCTACTGGGGATTCATTCTAAGTCTGTAGTGATGGCCTCCTGCACAATTCTTAATGTCTGCTCTTTTCCCTTAAAGTCCATCCTGTATTTGGTTCCTGAGTATCCTCCTTTAAGTATAGCCCTGATCAACAACCTCCTACATTTTCCTATTGCTCATTGCTTCATTTTTAAAAGCTTTTTAATTAATTAATTTATTTATCTTAATTTTTATTATTTTTTTTACATTTTAAAAAATGTATTTTACTTTATTTTAAACATTTAATCATCATACATCATTTAGCTTGTAAACTGACTTTTCCAACATGAATACACTTCACACCAGTCCAGTTGGGGATACTATTCACATCATTGTCAACAGATAATAATTCATTTCTGTGTCCCATAAATGTCTTGTCTCTCTATTTTTCTCCTTAATGTCTTTTTTCAGACTCTCCTCCTTCTCCCACCCTTTTCCCACACTGTATCCAGTATCCATAACTATTTTCCATGTTTCTATATCCTCTAATCTTTCAGTTTCAGTGTGGACAGTTGGCATATATTAAGTGGAGACATACATTTTAACTAGCTCAGCTTGCAGAGTCTTCAAAGCTCCCACTTTATCTGCTTTATTTAGAACTCCTTCACATGGAACCTGTTCCTCTGCCCCCAATATACCCACAAATCTGCTGGGCTTGCCTAAGTTCTCTCTCTGGGCCTTGGGATACTGTAAAAGCCTTCAAGGTCTTGTGGTTTGGAGAAAGGTTCCCAGCCACTTGGGTGAGAAACTCTTCCTTCTCATCAACACATCATCATCACAAGAGCAGGGGATTTTGTCTGTTCATAGCTATGTCCATAGGACCCAGGACAGGGCCCAGAAATGGCCAAATGAATAAAGTCAAGGCTCTCCATGATTTGGCTGCAATGCACCCCAAGCCTAAACCCTATGAGCATCAGCCAAATAGAACAACTACGTGTTCCCTGTGTACGTCTTTTGATGTTCTTCAACCTAGCATGCCCCACTTTAGTAGTTATATTTTCAAATCCAAGCCATTTTCAAGACCCAGCACAAGGTGCCATTTCCTCCATGAAAATTCCCCTAAATACCACAGCTGGCCAAGACCCCTCCCCTTTGGCTCCTTATAGTTATTAACATCTCTCTTAGGGGATCTATTGATTTTTAGAGAGACAGATAGACTTGAGATCAAATCCAATTTCTGCTACTTACTAGCTATGTGATCTTAGATTTGTCACTGATCTCTTCAAGCCTCAGTTACTTCAACTATAAATTAGATTTACAATAGCACCTCCCTCACTGTGGTGTTCTATGAATTAACCAGTTTAGTACAAAGCATGTACAGAAATAATAATAGTAATATCAGTACGGACAACAACAGTAAGAACATTAATTGCAAAATGTGTCAAAAGGCTTTCTATGCTTCTGCAGAACAGTCCTATGAAGAAAGTATTATTTTTCTTGTTGTTTCCATTTTACAGATGGAGAAGTTGCTCAAGACCTCACAGCCAGCAAGTGGTAAAGCCAAGACTGAGAAACAAGGCAGCCTGCCCCTTCCCAGTTTGAGCTCCCTGCCTCTATGCCCTATTTCTGCATTCCTTCTGTGTCTCCAGAAAGCAGGACCCACTTCCTCAGGTCTGAGTCTCCCAACCCAAAAAGTAGCAGTGTTCTTGGCTCCAGAGTTTGTTGTAGCCCAGCCTCACCAAGAAGGACTGCATTTGTTCCAAATTACAGACTGTTTGCTCTGAAACATAAATCATTTGCAATCAGAGGGGCAAGGTAGAAATAGATGCTTCTCTTTCTCTAAATTAAGCCCTTAGCCAAGTTTGTCCAAGGGCTATATATATATATATATGTTTTTTTCTCAGCCTAGAGTAGGGCATAGTTATAGCATGCTCTCAGTAAGGTCTAAATAAAAGCAAACATGGGCTAATTGAAAACTGGCCACCTTTCATCCACACTCTCGTGGTCCCTGCCTCTTTGACTTCCTTTCTGCCACTTGGGTCTTCGATAGGTGATGGCACAGTGATACCCTAGGGGAAGCCCTAAGGGGTGCCAGGAAACTCTCCTCTAATTCTCCAAACAAAATGAATTTGAGCATGATTTTAACAGAAAAATTAATAGACTAGACTGAAAAGGGCCAGGACAGGGGTGCTCAGAAAGTCTCCAGAGAACCTGGAATGATAGGAATGTACGATAGAAATGTATATACAAGTGACATGAAAAATAAAAGCAATTTTCTCAATTATGAATACCCAAACCACCTTAACTTCAGCTGAACTGGGGACCATAGTCACCAAGCCACTCTCTGCAGAGATTAGCTTCTTGACTTCTGCCTTCCCACTCCCCACTTCTGAACACCAGATACTGCAATTTTATTGACCAGTGGTCATTCTCGTAGGTGCCATCAGAGGGCAAAGCTCTCTTCTCTCTGAAGGTGATGAGAAAAGTGAGGGAAAGCCAGAATCCAGATGTATTTAGCTCAACAGTCCCCTACTTCCAACCAGTGTTCCCCTCTCAGTGTGGTTCTAGGTTGGAGTGGCAGCAGCTGCTATTCCACACTGCAAGTTGTTGTGGAATTACTGTTGTCTGTTGGCTCACTGCACTGGCTTGGGGCAGCAGTCAGTCCCACAGCCCTTCCAGATCCCCTATATCTTCCTGAACTTTAGTGAGTCCTGGGCCAGGAGCAGGTACTTATTGTGAAGGGAGCAAGCTTCTTCTATAGGTTATCCTCATGACCCAGGCTGGAGGTGGTGAGAGACAGATGTAGGTTTCTGTTTGTCCTAACTCTCTCACTTTATGTTCAGCTTTTTCTCTCTGACAGCAGCTCTGCTTACCTACAGTGACTTCAGTTCCATCACCAGATGAAACATTTATGGTTTTTAACAGTACCCATTCACTTGATGTCTACAATATTACCTTTCTTGTAGATTCCCATGTATGTTCTTAGAGGCTACAACCTTCCATAGGCACCTTCATGAGCCTCCAAGATGGTAGAAATTCTAATTCCCAGAATAAATTCCTTATTCTGTATCACTCACAGAGGTTCTGCTTCCCTGATCATACCCTAACAGGTACAGTGTTTTGTAAATGTTATTTTACTAGTGTTATTAGATTGGGAGTTTACAGCCTGAGACTATTCTTTGTCATCTGTACAAAGGGGCCAGCAGAGAACCTGTGAGTTGCTTCTGTGGTGTTTGCTAAATGGAAGGGAGTTGAATTACGGCCGTAGACAATCAGCCAATACTTGCTGTGACCCATTGTGAGCCAAGTCCTAGAGAGGACAAGATAGATAAGCAAATAAAATTGGATACAATTAATTCTGTGCAGTCCAAATGAATACAAAACACTAATAAATAAACAACAGTGACTAATGACTGATGATTAAAAATATCAAGGATTATTGAATTTATTTTATGTATTACTCCATTGAATCCTCCCACTAGCTTCTGTGGTAGGTAGGAAGTGTCACCCTTAGAGAGACTAAGTAGCTTGCCCAAGTTCATACAGAACAGAATTTCAGTTGAACAAATTAGGCTCCAGAACCCATGTGGGACTGTAACTGCTGTGCCCTAGAGGTTTCCCTAATGAGGGAGCCCCTGAAATCACCAAGTATAATGAAGAGTCAATAGCAAACTGTCCAAGTACTACCAAGTACTGTGAGAGCTCAGAGGATGGTGGAAGAGAGCAATAAACAAGGGAAGCTAAGAGAATCTTTCTAGTGGGATCATGTGACTTGAGCTTGACCTTGAAATCTAAAGAAGACTGAGCCACTTCTCTAGGCTAGAAACCTGGGCTTGACTTTGACAGCCCTTCTCTTTCATCCTCTCTATCCCATCTGTCATGAGTTCTCTGGGTGCTTCACTGGACATGTCTTAGGTATCTGCCCTTTTAGCTTCCATTCTTGGCCATGTTGTACTTGACCATCCTCATCTCTTCCTTGGCCCCTTTTCCCAGCCTCTTCCTCTATGACCTCCTGGATTCCAGTCCTACTTATTCTAATCAATACTGACTTTCAGGGCTATCTTTTTCAAATTTTCCTTTGACCACGTCATTCCTCCATTCAATGTCCTACCATGTTCCTGCCATATATTAGAGTATCACAAGATAAAATAGTAACATTAACACTGAACCTTACAAAGCTACTGATATTGTCATTTTTGAATGGCAATTTTATACAGTTCTTCTAATATTAGTAATACTAATAGCCAGTTTACTACACCCTTATTCTGTATTAAAGCTGGACACATTCTTCCAAATACGCCACTTCCATATGTCTCCCACTTTCATTACCCCTGTTGATCATCTGCCTCATTGGGCCTTTCTTTACTTTCTTTGGAGTGTTTTCTTTTCTTTTTCTTTCTTTCTTTTTTTTTTTTTTTGGAGAGGTTTTCGCTATAGAGTGCGTGCGCTCACCAGACAGACAGAGACATAGAGACAGAAAGTGAGAAATCATCCCCCAGGGGGGATGGTCATGCCACAATCCCTTCTCCTCCCGGGATCTTGGGCACGCACACACACGCGCCCGGCGTGAGTTCTAAGCCACTGGGTCTGGGACGCGAACTGCGGTTGACTACGTGGGAGTCCAGCGACATAGCCATTATGCTAGCTGCTGGTTCCCTGGAGTGTTTTCTTCTATACTTTGTTTTCACTCCCTCTGTTGCCTACTCTGTCTCTATCTCCCTCCCAATGTTTATTTCTTCTTTATAAAAAAGTTTATTTGCTTTCTTTTGGCTGGAACCGCCATCTTCCAGTAATTAACCAAAATGACAAACACAAAGAGAAAGAGGAGAGACACCTGATATATGTTCTCTAGGCCTTTCAGAAAATATGGAGTGGTTCCTTTAGCCACATACATGGGAATCTACAATAAAGGTAATATTGTAGACATCAAGGGAATGGGTACTTTTCAAAAAGGAATGTCCCACAAATGTTACCATGGCAAAACTGGAAGAGTCTACAATGCTACCCAGCATGCTGTTGGCATTGTTGTAAACAAACAAGTGCAAGATTCTTGCCAAGAGAATTAATGTGCATATTGAGTACATTAAGCATTCTAAGACCAGAAATAGCTTTCCAAAACATGTGAAGGAAAATGATCAGAAAAAGAAAGAAGCCAAAGAGAAAGTTACCCGGATTTAACTGAAGCTCCAGCCTGCTCCACTCAGAGAAGCACACTTTGTGAGAACCAATGGAAAGGAACCTGAGCTTCTGGAACGTATTCCCTATGAACTCAATGCCATGACAGGTGTTAAAAAATAAACTAATCTATGGTCTATTAAAAAAAGTTTATTTATTTATGTTTTTATTGAGAGAAGGAGAAAGCTTCAATGGGGTTTTTCATCAAGCTATGTTCCCTTTCTTCCAGCCTTCATGATAGGATCTTGTGTGCCCGACAGATATATTTAAGCCAACTAAGAATTTGACCCCATGGTTGACCATGTAGCTTCCAGCACTGGAAATCAGTATGCTAGCAACTGTGCTGAAGCAACTGGGTCTCAATGCTTATTTTTCTCAGTCTATTTGTCTCTTTATCTCTGATTCTTTTTCTAGCTCTGTCCCTATCTTTCTTTAGTATATGTATCTTATTATTTCTCTTCTCCACTTCACTGTTATTCCTACCTTCTTTGTGTCTGTATTTCCCCCTTCCTCTGTATCTATGTTCATTGGCACTTCTCTTCATGAGTATGTGTATGTATGTGTGTGTATATGTTTTTCCAGACCTGTTTCTTGACTTATCATGATGCTGCTATCTATGAGGCTCTTCTAAGGATGAGGTCCAGGGCTCCACTGTCAGGGATTTGTACATATAGAGTGGACTGTAGAAGACAGCCGACTCAGAAGGTCAGGGCCATCTTCGAGTCCAGGGCACCCTTGTAAAGGCAGCTCCAGAAACTTATGGACTTATCCTGCCTGCAGCCAGAAAGGCAATTGGTATAGATAGTAATGGCCCAGATGTAAAACCCAGCTGTGCAAATTAACCAAAGGCCTGTAAGAAATTAGACTAGATCTAACAGAGATAAGGATGTGGAAAAAGAAAAATGTTAATTAAAAAAGAAAATTGGTGTTCTCACCACCGAGTCATAGATCAGCAGAAGAGAATCCTTAAACCAGGAGGGATTTCAAGGGACCAAGTGGTTAGGCCACACCTCAGAAGAGGTCAACCAGCCAGGATAATGGCTGTCTTTCCATCGTTCAAGAACACAGGCCAGAGATTTACAGTGTCTTCCACTAGAACCCTTGTTCTTGAAATGAAGCCCTGCATTGTGAAAAAGCATAAATGAGAGTTCAGACCATTGGACTCGCTCATACTGTAAAACCCAAATATACATTCTAACTTCAAATCTCACCCCACCCCACAGTTTTCCACATTTCATCTCCTGAGGCTGCCTTTCACTCTAATGCTCAAGCCAAAGCCTGGGTATCTTCCTCTTTTTCTCTTATCCCCCATGTCCAATTCATCAACGATCTCAATGGTTCCAACCCCCAAGTGTATTCCTAAACCAAATCCTCATTCAACAGCTAAATTTACTGCCATGGTCCAAGCCTCCATCATGACCACCTAGATGATCATACTTCCTTAGAGGTCTTCTTGCCTCTACTCTCTTCCTCCACTCGACTCTCCCAAGCAGATAGGAAAATATATATATATATAAAGGGTAAATCAGATTATGTCATTCCTCTAGTCAAAACTCTCCTTTGAGTTTTTAACACAATAAACTCCAAGTCCTCATTGTGGCTGACAAAACCCTACATCATCTAACTGTATCTCTTCCTCTCTTTACTCAAGCCATACTTCTTCCTTGCTGTTCCTTGAGTACACCAAGCTCATTCCTGCCACAGGGACTATGTCCTTCCTTTCCCTTTTGCTTAGTGTGTTCTTCCTCTGGATCTTCATATGGTGTGTTCCCTCACCTCATCCCAATCACTTTTCAAAGGTCACCACCTCTAAGAGACTTGCTCTGACCATCCTAGCGAAAATAGTCCCATAGCACTCTCTATTCTGTGTCTCTGTTTTATTTTTCTTCAAAGCATTTATAACTGTTTGGAATTATATTTTATATTTATTTGATGATTGTTTACCTCTATTGCTTTCTCTCTTCCTAGAATATGAGGGGATTTCAAGAAGTTTGTGTAAAAATGAAATTAAAATACAAATTTATTTTGGTGCAAAAAATTTTGAAATCCATGCGTAGGTTTTTTTTTTTTTTTTTTTTTTTTTTTTTTTTTTGCTATAGGGCATGTGCGCTTGCCAGAAAGACAGAGAAAGAGAGAGAGAGAGAGAAATCAACCAGGGAGGATGGCCACACCGCAATCCCTTCTCCATTCTCCTCTTTGGATCTTGGGCATGCACACACATACCTGGTGTGAGTTTAAGCCACTGGGTCCCGGACTCATATCGTGGTCGACTACATGGGAGTCCAGCGACAGCCATTATGCCAACTGCTGGTCCCATGCATAATTTTTTTATAATATATATTTTTCATGACTATTTGAAGACCCCTCATAGTGCCTAGCACTTGATAAGTATCCAATGGTAAATGAATGTATGAATAAAATCCTTTTGCTTATTTGCTGTATGACTTTGGCAAGTTACTTAACTCTGACTTACAGTTTCTTTATCTCTAAGGTGGAAAGAATTGCATCTACATCATGAGCTGTTGTGAGGAGTAAATAAGATAATAGCACAGTACTTGGCACTATAAATTACTGATTATTAAAATAGCCAATGCACCTAAGTTTTTTGTTTCTATCTTTAGTGGAAACAGCAACTACTCATCCCTCTTCAGGTTGAATAACCTCAATTTTATTAATTTTTGTGATGTTAACAATGGTGGTATAGAATGTAGAGATACCAACCTGAAAGCATCTCAGAATCCACCCAGGGTAAGAGTGAGCCAGATATATTTAAAAATATATATATTCATTTAATTTTATTTGCCATTATTATTTTTTAATTTGCTACAGAGCATGTACGTTCAGGAGAAAGAGAAAGAAAGAAAGAAAGCTTCCAGGTTCAGGACTCAAACTATGGTCAGCTATGTGGAAGTCCAGTGGCTTAACATTCATGTCACATGCTGGCCCCAGCCACAGAGACTTTAAATCAACTCTCTGTAATTGATTCTCTTAAATCACTCTCTTTTAAAGATGTACTTTTAAATTTTTTTTGGCTTATTTATTTCTTCAGAGGGAGAGAAAGAGAAAGAGAAAGAGAAAGAGAAAGAGAAAGAGAAAGAGAAAGAGAAAGAGAAAGAGAAAGAGAAAGAGAAAGAGAAGAAAGAGAAAGAGAAAGAGAAAGAGAAAGAGAGAGATAAAGACAACACTTCCAATAGGCTATTCATGCTATGATCCACTACCAGTGTTAGCTGGTTTGGATCATGCATATACACTAGGCATACTCAGGGAGGTCCAAGAACATGAACCCAGGGCTTTTTTCATGTGGGTCCAGTTACATTATCACTGTGCCACAACCTGACCCCAAATCATCTCTAAACGCTAAAGGAGTTATAGAAAAGCCGTGGTCAAAGAACTAAAGGAAACCAGATAAATTATTTAGACATAAAATAAAGACATCAACAAAGAGATAGATGTTATAAAAAAGGAACTAAATAGATAGCCTGAAATTGAAAATTAATATAACTGAAATGAGTGTGAGTCACAGATACTCTCTTTCTACTACTGAGGAACCATGGGACAGGTGGTCAAGGTCTCTGAGTTTGAGCTGCATACCCCATGAGGTTCCAGGAAATAACATTTATTGTCATTAAGAGCACAGGATTTGGAGGCTGGCTGGTGGCATGGTGGTTAAGAGTGCTGGACTCCCACATGGCTGACCATGGTTCGAGTCCTGGCTCTGGTGGCTTGTTTTCTCACTTTCCCTCTCTCTCTCTCACTCTGTCTCTCTCTGGTCAAATTAAAATAAATAAATAAATAAATAAATAATAAATAAGTTAAATAAAATAATTCTTAAAAAATTAAAAAACGAACACGGGATGTGGTGTCAGATATGAGGTCCAATCTCATATCTACTATATAACTTTGGGCCATTGTTATCTTTGGATCCTTGACCTTAATCATGGTGTTCTTAGTACTCTGCCAACAGGAAAAAATGAAATAGTGCATGCAAAGCATTTAGGCCAGTGCTTGGTACATGCTCAGCACTTCATAAAGGGTAGCTATTATAACAGACATTATCATGATCTCATTCATCTCTGTTTCTAAGCAACTCTTCATTCTAACCATTCCCTAGAACTCTGGCTAAACTCTTTAAACCATCCTACTCTCCTATTAGAGAAATCATCCCAGCTTCAGACCAGCTCCAGCACACACCAGGTTTTCCACTGTACAGGGCAAAAGAGAATCAGCTTTCTCTTTGGCCAGGAAGATCCTGGTTGAAGATACAACCCCTGCTACTTGGTGCCTATGGCAAGAAGCAAAGACTCAAGTGACATTAACAAAATGGCAGAGTAGGCAGCTCCAAATACCCATCCATCTACTAGAATATTGAAAAACATGAATACTATGTCAATATCAACGTTTTCAGAACTCTGGACAACAGGCAAAGGTATATAGTAACCAAGTAAATACTGAAGCAAGAAAAAGGTCTTTTAAAAATGCTCCTGACATTCAAATAACTCTCTGCCAAAACACTAGTTCAACATAAAGCAAAGGAACATAGACTTTGGTGACCACATATGGTAAGAAATAAAGTCTTTACAAAAATAATTGAAAAAGTCACTAAACAAATAAATGACTGCGATTTTCAATACTCTAAACAGTGAACTCCAGAAAAGGGGGGGAATCTGATTTCCAGAGGTACAACATTATAATATTCAAATTCTAAACTTTTTTTTTTTGGAGAGGTTTTTGCTATAGGGCATGTGTGCTCTCCAGAAAGATAGAGAGAGACAGAGAGACAGAGAGACAGAAAGTGGGAAATCAACACCTAGGGGTGATGGCCATACCACAATCCCTTCTCCTCCATTCTCCTCTCGGGATCTTGGGCACACATGTACACATGCCCGGCGTGAGTTTAAGCCACCAGGTCTGAGACTCAAACTGCGGTCGACTACATGGGAATCCAGTGACACAGCCATTACACCAACTGCTGGTCCTCAAATCCTAAACTTTTAACAAAAATCACAAAGTATATAAAGAAACAGGAAAGTATATCCCATTTAAAAGGGAAGAAAACAATAATGAAGCTCAGATACTGGATGTACTGGTAAAGACTTTAAATCATCTCTCTTAAATATGCTTGACAGAGAAAGGAAACCATGGACAAAGAACTAAAGGAAGTCAGGAAAACAATATATGAACAAAATGAGAATATCAATAGAGATAGAAATTAAAGAAGGAACCAAAAGGAAATTCAACACTTGGGAAGTACAGTAACTAAAATTAAAAATTCACTAGCATGCTTAGAACAACAAATTTGAGCAGGCAGAAGAAAAAATATAAGTAAACCTTAAGGCATGAGTATTGAAATTTCCAAACTGAGGAGCAGAAAGAAAAAAATCTGTGAAGAAATAAGAAAAATGAATAGAATCTAAGAGATCTGTAGGACATCATCAAGCAAATCAATGTATACTCTCTGGTAATTACAGAAAGAGAAGAGAGAGAGAAAGTGAAAGAATATTTGAGAAGTTATGATTAAAAATGATTAAAAATATTCCCAACTTGATCAGAGACATGTCTACATATACAAGAAGCACAACAAACTCCAAACTGTTCAAAGACAAAAGACTGATGAAAGCAGAAAGAGAGAAGCAACTTGTAATATACGAGTAATCCTCAATAGGCCATTTCTTATCAGAAGTCATGCAGATCAGAAGGCAGTACAGTAGCATATTTAAAGAGAATAGAAGTAACAAATTATGTCATCTCAGTACAATGGAAAAATTCCTAGAAAACAAATCACTAAAAGTGACTAAAGAAGGAAAAGAAAATCTCAATAGACCTATAACAAGAAAGCAGATATATTAGAAATACAAAATTAAAAAAAAAAACTCAACAAAGTAATGTACAGAGACAGATGGCTCCTTCACTGGTAAATTCTACCCAATATTAAAAAAAAAATTAAGGGAACCAGCAGTTAGCGTAATGGCTATGTCGCTGGACTCCCACGTAGTCGACCGCAGTTCGTGTCCCGGACCCGGTGGCTTAAAACTCACGCCGGGCGCATGTGCGTGCGTGCCCAAGATCCAGAGAGGAGAATGGAGGAGAAGGGATTGCAGTGTGACCATCCTCCCTTGGGGGTGATTTCTCGCTTTCTGTCTCTATGTCTCTCTCTGTCTGTCTGGCGAGCGCACGCGCCCTACAGTGAAAATCTCTCCAAAAAAAAAATTAACACAAATATTTTTAAAACTCTTCTAGGACATTGAAGAGGAGAGAACACTACCCAACTTGTTCTATGAGGCCAGCATTACACTGATCCTAAAGTCATATGAAGACATCACAAGAGAAAATAGATGACTATTTCTTACAATATATATGCAAAAATACTATGTAAAATATTAGTAAACTAAAGCTAACAATACATCAAAAAGATTAAACACGTAATCAAGAAGCATTTATCTAAGGAATGCAAGAGTGGTTCAATATAAGAAAACCAATCAATATAATATACAACATTAATAAACTAAAGTAAAAACATAATCTCAGTTGAGGTAGAAAAGCATTTGACAAAACCCAACATCCTTTCATGATTTAAAGCAAACAAACAAAAAACACTCAGAAAACTAGGAAGATAAGAGGATGTTTCCAACATGATAAAACAGAAAACTCATAAGACCAGCAGTTAGAGTAATGGCTGTGTCGCTGGACTCCCATGTAGTCAACCGCGGTTCGAGTCCCGGACCTGGTGGGTTAAATTCATGCAGGGTGCCTGTGTGTGCATGCCCAAGATCCTGAGAGAAGAATGGAGGAGGAGGGGAGAAGGGATTGCAGTGTGTCCATCCCCCCTGGGGGGTGATTTCTCACTTTCTGTCTCTCTGTCTCTCTCTGTCTTTCCAGTGAGTGCACGCACCCTATAGCAAAAAACTCTAAAATAAAACAAAACAAAACAAACAAACAAAAAAACAGAAAACTCACAACTAAGATTGTATTCAGTGGTGATATACTGAAAACTTTCACCTTAAGCTCAAGAACAGAATAAGGACACCTGCTTTCACCACTGCTATTCTACATTGTACTGCACGTTTCAGCCAGAACAATTAGGGGGACCAGCAGTTAGCGTAATGGCTATGTCACTGGACTCCCACATAGTTGACCGCGGTTCAAGTCCCGGACACGGTGGCTTAAACTCACGCTGGGCGCGTGTGTGTGCATGCCCAAGATCCCGAGAGAAGAATGGAGGAGAAGGGATTATGGCGTGGCCATCTCCCCTGGGGGGTGATTTCTCACTTTCTGTCTCTCTGTCTCTCTCTGTTCATCTGGCGAGCACTCGCACCCTATACCAAAAACCTCTTCAAAAAAAAAAAAAAAGAGAGAGAGAGAGAGAAAATAGGCAAGAAGAAAAGAAAATGGCATCTAAATTAGAAACAACAAAGTAAAACTATCTCTATTTATAGCAGACATGATTCTATATATAGGAAACATTTTGTTTAAATCCACAAAACAGCTACTAGAGCTAGAAAACAAATTCAGCAAAGTTGCAAAGCACAAGTTCAGCATGCAAAAATCATCTGTATTTCTAAATTATCTATATTTATATACATTACCAATGAACAGTCAAAAATGGGTACAATACCTATAAATAAATGTAACCATGATTAAAAATTTGTACATCGAAAATTACACCAGCAGGTGGTGGTTGGAGTGCTGGACTCCCACTGATTATGATTTGAGTTCTGGACCAGGTGGCTTGCTTTCTCACTTTACCCCCCCCCCTCTCTGTCTCTCTGATGACTATAGCAAGTTAAAATAATAATAACAATAGTACAAAATAACTCTTAAAAAAGAAAATTACAAAACATTACCAAAAGATATTAATAGACCTAAAAAAGTGGGAGAACATTCTGTGTTCATGAATCGAAAGACTTAATATTGCTAAGATGTTAATACTGCCTGTATTGTCTGCTTAGGTTGTTATAACAAAATACTACAGACTGAGCTGTTTTAAAATAATGGAAATTTATGATCAAAGCACCAGTACATATGGTGTCTGGTGAAGACTGCTGCATCCTCCATGAGGAATGACACTGTTCTCATATGGTAGAAAGGACAGAGGGGGTAAACTTGCCCCCTGAAGACCTTATAATAATAAGGAACTAATTCCATCCTTAGAGGTCGAGTCTTCATGACCTCATCACCTCCTAAAGGCCCCATCTCTTAACACTGCTGCATTTGATTAGTTTCAGCATGAATATTGGATGAGACACAAACATCTAAATCACAGCACTACCTAGAACAATCTATTGATTTGATGCAGTCTCTATCAAATCCCAAGATTTTGCTTTGTTTTGTTTTTGGAAATGAAAAAGCTGATCCTCAAATTCATATGGAATTGCTAGGAACTTCCAATAGCCAAAAACTTCTTAAAAAAGGACAAAGTTGTATGACTCATACTTCTCAATTTCAGAATTTATTTCAAAGTTACAGTAATCTCTGGACTGAGGAGGCAGCAGCTCAGGTTGGACAAGGACTCTAGACTTTCAGTCACCTCCTTCCCACCCAGAGTGATTCTCTTCCTCAGAGGTGCCTACCAGTGCCTTTTAATTTCTTCGTTCTCTTTCCAGGCTGACTCTGACAGCAACCTGGCCTCCGCCTAGGAACATCTACTGCTCCACACTTTAATGATGAAACAATGATATGGCCAGAGACTCAGAGAAGCAAAGTAGAGTCAGGGCTTAGCCACATGATGGAGATAGGGAGGAGTCCCTGCCCTGTGAACACTCCTCCTCCTTCACCCTAAAGAGTGCAGTCATGGACTAAGAGAGTGCTACAGCCAGAAAGACCCTTAGACATTAAAGTCCACCCAATCCCATTTTATAGATGAGAAATTGAAGCCCAAAGATTGGAAGGGAGTTTACCAAAGTTATGTTAACAGTTGAACCCATTGAATCATAGGACTACTGGGCTGCAAGATATCTTAAATGAATCATAGCTTTCCAACCAAAACCACAGTCTAATGAAGACATGATCTCAGCAGCAATCCCAATGACAATAATTGTCAGACTACATCTTAAATACCTTCAAAAACAGGATGATCACTCCTAGGCAGACTTGTGTTTCTGGCCTTCTAGGATAGGTAGGCTGGTTGAGAAGGGGCAGTCCCCACGTTTTTTAGCAAGCCCTGAATGGCCATGATAAAGTCTGTCTCATGGTATTCCTATAAGGAAAACTGGGGAAATTGTGACTCCTACCAGTCCTCACTCTATTCTCCTTTCTCTCCTCTGAGCATCTCTTCACTTGACTTGTGGCTGAAGTTTTATTTTCGTAAAGAAGGAAAAGGCCTCAATTTCTAAAAGCTGACTCACTAGCCTTTAAATGTAGCTGAATGGCTTTCTTCCCAAATTCCCCTTTGGAAAGAGACCCGAAATGGAAAAGTTTTAGGATACTTTGGAGTATTTGAAGGGCCTGCACTCATGGTGGCCTGAATTCAGTTTGAGTTCACAGTCTCCCACTCAGTCTAGTGGAAAAAAGGTGTTCCAGAGTCCCTGGGTCTTTGGAAGTTGTCGGCACCTTCAAGGCTTGCCTTCGCTTGGGGAAGAGGCCCTTTCTAATCTCCCCCTGTTCTATCCTGGCAGCCTGATGTCCTGCTTTTCCCTACTTCCCCACTTTCCACCCTACCAAGGTCCCTTGTTTATTGTAGTCTAAACCCCTCCACCGTGTTACACCTCAAGCCTCCTAGAAGCCTGCAAGAATGCCATCCTTATTCACTTCAACATCCTCCTGAGTCCTTGGCCCAATGTACTTGCATGCTCTGGACATACCTTGTTTCACCTGACTGACATGCCAGGGTTT
>NW_006160079.1:104863-121279 GCF_000334495.1 Tupaia belangeri chinensis | reverse complement strand
GAAACCTTCATTTCTAGAAAGGCTCAGCTGATGGGAGATCTAGGGATAACCAATATAATTACCATTGCATATTTCCTGCCTGCACACATTTGCCCATAACTCCACATGCCTGCCTCCACTCACTTACCTGCTCAACACAAGGGTGACACTAGCCCAAAGGGCACACTGGGACCCAACTCAGTTCAGCTCAGCCTGCCCAGGCCACCATTGCCCCTGAAGTATCCCACTGATGTCATCTCTGCTTCTGTGAGTGGATCATGGGAGGAAGAGAGACAGCTGGCTTTTGCCCTTAGTCCACTCTTCTGCCCTGTCCTGCTCTCTCTCTTCCATCTCCCTTCTCTGCTCATGGAACTTGCTTATAAATCCTAAAAACCCAAACCCCCATAAATTCTCAATTCATTCTGCAGATATTTCCTGTGTTGGGGTTTTCAGCAGCATCTGCTGGTTTGAAGTTCCCTCTTTATTTGTCCTGGGGGCACCATTACTCTCAACTTTAGCAGTTTTCCTGCTCTGTAGTCCTTGCCAGACTCCATCGGAGGAAGAGAAAATTGGTGAAAGAATAATTATTATTATTGTTATAAATACATATTTCATTTTGGTTTCTTTTTCTCTTTTCTCTTCTAAGCGTTGATGAGAATCCCAGGCAGGGGCGGGCAAGGGGATGGCTTCTTCATGGACCTCAGGGCAGTGAATTTGTCATGCTGGATCCTGGCACTTTGCCTTCCTGATAAAAACATTAGCCAAAAATTCATTCCCCGCTATTCTGCCCAACTTTCTAGCAGCTTTCTTCTCACCAAAACTCCTGGCTTAAGTTCCCAAGTCTCTAGGAAAACTTAAGTAAAAAGAAGAAGAACCTACTGTATGTGAGACACTTTCAGATACTTGGACTTGGTTATTTCTCATCATACCCTTATTATTATTTTTTTGTAGAGGTTTTTGCTATAGGGCACATGCACTTGCCAGAAAGACAGAGAGAGAGAGACTGAAAGAGAGAAATCACTTCCTGGGGGGACTCCCACTCCACAATCCCATCTCCTCCACTCTTCTCTTCTCTTGGGATCTTGGGCACACACGCACACGTGCCTGGCATTGAGTTTAAGCCACCAGGTCTGGGACTTGAACCACTGTTGACTACATGGGAATCCAGTGATGTAGCCATTACACCTTTTAATTCAGTGATATTTAGTCTCATTGTACAGAGGAGGACACTGAGGTTCAGACCAGTTAGAGATCCCAAACAATCCAACTATTGGGCAGAATAGCTGAGATTTAAGCCTAGATTTGCCTGGTCCTAAAGCTGGTACTCATTCCGCTTAATTACACTCCCTCCTCCCAGCTCCTGAAGAACTTCTTTTATGAGCTACAGTATTCCACACTTGGCACTAAGTTGCCTTGGCTTGCTCTCTACTTGTTTCCGGATCCCACAAGAGTATATAGATTCTCAGATTTTAGAATTTTACAGATCCATTTATTTAAGGACAGAAAGGAATACTGAGGCCCAGAGAAGGTACATTAGTGGCATGTAACACAATAGTTTTTTTCATGAGATGTAAGCCTCATGAGGATAGCAACCATGCTTCTTCTACATTTCTTATGTATATACCTAACACACACACACATACACACACACACACCACTTCACACAGTATCCAACACAAATAAGAATAATTTGTTGTTAGATAACAGTGACTACTGGTTGCCAATTATCTTTCTTAACTGTCATAGTAACTCTTTGTGGTCCAGTTTGTAGATGAGATCACTGAGGCTCAGAAAAGTCAAATGGCTTATCCAAGTTCACAGAGTAAGGAAACAGCCCAGCCAGGATTAGAATTCAAGGTCTAGCAGACTTTAGAGGCCATGCTCTTTCCAATATTTTACACAGTCAGCAACAGCTGACATTTATTGAATGAGTGATATGCTAAGTGCTTAAAATGAGTAATCTAGTTTAGTCTTCATAATAACTCTATAAGGTTTCTTTATTTTACAGATGAGAAAACAGCTTAGAAAAGCTGTGAGATTTGCCCAGAGGTAAAACAAAACAAAACAAAACAAAAAAAAACAAACAAAAAATCCCTGTGTGGCCAGGTTGATTTTATTCAAAGTTGGCTTTAGTCATTCTATAAAAGATCTTCCTTATTTGCAGATCATTGATACTGGGAGGGAAATCCCACATAGAGTGAATCTGTTTAAACTGTCATCATAAGTAGCAAAAAGGAAAGTTTACTTGAATTTATCATATAAAATGAAACAAAAATCATGACAGTTTATCTTATGCTTCACAAAATTAGGCTGAAATTAGAGTTCTGTCCTAGTTCTTTTTTTTTTTTGTCCTAGTTCTTAAAGCAAGCAAAAAATGACTAATTTTAAGCTGCTTTATGGTGTGATTTTTCTGACAAAACTGTATGACACTCCAGCATAACATAATCATAAAGAAGGTCATTTTATAAAAACATATTTGAGGGCTTTGGCTTTCCCAATGATAGCTCTTAATAATTTGTGAGTCAACTCATTATTTTTTTGAAGCCTTCATCTTGTTTTAATCCTTGCTGAATTGTTCATCTTCAACTATTAACTGATCTAATTCTGCCAGGCTCTCATGTGGCCCTGGCTTTTTCTGAGATGTTGGCAGTTCTCCAATATGACTTTTATTGATTTCATGAATTCTTGAATCTTTTTTTAATATTTGCAATTTTACTTTGCAGACAGATTGACATTTTATTTGCTCTTTACTCTGTGATGTTTATGATATCCAGTCATTGGAAAAGACTTGTCTAGATGCTAGTGTTAATCTGGGAAGGATGTCAGAGTAATTTTATAATTAGCCAGTTCACAAGTGACTATCTTAATGGTCTCATGCTTTCCTACCCATCCTTATGACTGCAGGGACTTAGAAAATAAATAATAAAGACCGCTTTGTACTATTTCAGTAAGCACTTGTTAAGTAACAATTATTTAGTGATCAATAAGTACAGCAAAATAGGGAAGCACTGGATTTACTTCTCAGTTCTCTCACTTACTAGGTGTGCTACTTTGAATAAGTTACTTCATTTCTGTGAAATGGTCTTCTTTTTGGTGGAATAGAGACATGGCAGTTTTTAAATTAATTAATTAATTTATTTTTTAATTTCCCCCAAGATTTTTATTTATTTATTTTTTTGCATTTCATCAGTGTACAATATGGGTTTTCCCAGCATGAACACAGTGCATATTAGTCAAGTCAAAGACATCACCATATATACTATCATCAGCAGAAAACTTTCCATTTCATGTCTATTAAGTTTTTATTTTCCCCTGAACCCCTCTCTCTCACCTCCTATTGCCTCCCTACTAGCTCCCTTCTACATCCCCTTCTATATTGTCTGTAGCATCAACAGTTGGCTTCCCTTCTATTATACCTTCCAACCTTTCAGTTTCTACTATAGAGTGCAAACATGGTAATATTTTAATATTAATTTTTTCAATATATAAAACTATTTTTTATTTCAGGGTCAGGTGGCAGCACAGTGGTGATACAACTGGACCCACTTCGTAAAGGTCCTGGATTCACTTCCTGGGACCTCTATGAACATGCTAGGTATGCACAAAAATTGCCTGTGATCTGGGTTCGTTGAGACTGGAGGTGGATCATGGTGTGAAGACCCTGTTGGAGTTTGCCTGTCTCTCTCTCTCTCTTTCTGATGGAAGAAATAAACTTTAAAAATATTTTTTATTTCAATGTGTATTATCTTTCTATACTTGGATATTAAAAAGTGTTTGCTTATTTATTCAGTACCAAAATTGAATTGTAGCAAATATATACATTCTCATGGTCAATATTTGGCATAATGGGAGACAGATCCTTTGTCCTGTCTTAGAATAATCAAGGGTTGGTGTACCTCTGAGAAACTGGATAAGTTGAGTGCAACTTGCCTATTTTTACACACCAGTTTTGTTAGTGAAGAGCCACTAAAGAGTTAAAGAAATTAGCAACCAGAAAGAAATTACAACCCAGAAACTTCCCAGTCAGGAGCTCCCTGCATCTCTAAGTTTTAGAATTTTTAAAACAGTTCTCACAAGGAAGGGTTTACAATTGGAATTATTCTACCTAGAAAAGAGAGAGCTGAGGCCAGAGAAGAGTTCCTTCACCATTGTTTCCATCTCAGAGGATGGCACCACCATATCATTTCAGAAGCCAAGTGTCACTTCCTTCTCTCAACACCCTGTCCCACATATAATACAGCCCCAAGACTTGTTAGGAGACTCAATGAACTAATAATATATGAAAACATGTGCTCAACAAATTTGTCTGCTACATAGGGTTCAATAGGTAGTAGTTGCTAACGTTATCATGCAACACACCAGCCTCAGGAGGAGTGCCAAGCTATTCCCTTGGTTCCTTCGAACATATTAGTGTTGGCTACTATTTTCACAAGGAAAACGAACAGTGAGAAGAAAAAGAAAATACTGTAATTTACAGAACTACAGGCAACATAAAAACAATTAGTCTGGGGTCAGCCCATGGTATGGTGCTTAAGGTGGCTGGATCTCACATGGCTGACTGCACAGTTTGAGTCCCAGACTCGATGATTTGAAAAATTTCTGTGCACATGTGTGCCCAAAATTCTGAGAGGAGAATGAAGGAGAGAGGATTGTGACATAGCCATCTCCCCTGAGAGAGCGCTTTCTCACCCACTCCCACCTCTGGCAAGCACACGTGCCTTATTTCAAAACAAAACAACATCAAAAACATCAGTCTAGATTAATTCCGGTTAAAAAAATTAAGCTGATAAGCTCAAAGGACCCTCAAACTCTGTCTCTTGAAGGATGGTGCTCTCATTCCAAATGTCCTGATACAACCCTGGAGACACCTTTGCCTGATCTGGTGTCTTCCCTCCAGCTCCCTGCCTGTCTCAGTTGTGTGGCCTCCCTGACGCATCATAGCACAAGTACCTACTTCCCAAACCTTCCATTTCCAACTCCCAGTAGTTGTCAGGGGAGACACAGCTAGCTTAGAGCTGACTGGTAGAGCTGCAATAACTGAAGTCCTTGCATCTCCTAGCAAGTGGAGAGAGACCTTTAGAAGCTTAGGATATAGTAGATGAATTTCATGTCTGGGCCAAATCCCCTTTTTAACCTATCCTTCTGCTGCCATGAGTGCTGTGGCCAACAGAAAAACTTGGCAGACTAGTCCTTGGCTGGTTGGAGGTACCTAATTCAGAGTGTCATGAGAGGTTACAGCTCCCCCTGAATTGGGGGAGGAGGGTTGTTGGTGGTGCAGTATGCAACTGATATAGGGATACAAAAGTCTAGGTCCTCTCCTCAAATTGGAGGAGTCCATGGGGTGATTTTGCTCCAAAGCCAGCCCATCCACTCTGGATCAAGTCAAAACTACACTTTATTAGAGACTAAATTCTTTCTTGCCTCCTACCATGCCCCTGTCCTACATGTCTGCTTCCCAGGCCTTCCCAGAAAGGCATGCCATCAATAAATTACATGCCCCAAATTCCTGCTTCAGGCTCCACTTTTCAGGAACTTGACCTGAGAATTTGTCTAATCTTTCCATTCTTCCTCTCAAACAGGAGTATTTCTTACAGAAATCCACAAGTTTCAGGTCAAAAATAGAACCTGGCCTTAATCACGCAGTAACCCAAACATGTGTGCAAGCTGAGCTGTGGTCAGGAGAGCCTTTCTTTATGATATTCCACAGGTAGGTACTGGCTTTTCACAGTGGGACAAACTGCTTCAGGCAGAAGTGGTGAAGCAAGGGTTTCCTCTGAGGACAGCTGAGTATGGTGATGGAGAAGGCAGAGTTCTGAGGTGACTGAAAAATGTCACAGCCTCCAAGACAAGAGGACAGCATCTTTCAGGTGCTGCTCACTCTCTGGTCAATCGATGTTGATCCAAGTAGTGAAGGTCTGAAAGAAGGGAGAGATACAAGATTTGATTTAGCGGATATGGGCCCTTCATTCATTTCCATCCAAACTTTTCAAATCCATGACATCCCTATGATCTTGTTAAGACAAACCACAAATATTATCAGTCTCTTGCACCTTCCAGTCATCTGACAATCTGCACTTCTCACTCAATAGAATATTATGCAAATTAAGTGGGCAACAATGGTCTGTTGGTGCTATAATTGACATCCAAACTATCCCTAAGAAAGGAGTTCCTGACATTGGCAAGAAAATGTTCCACCTTACCTAACGTGGTTGGTTAATGTCATGTTCCAAATAATGGAAATGTGAGCAACTCACCATCCCCACCATTTTGCAAGTGTAAGCAACTTGACTCACAAAATCAATGAGGAAAGATAATGTTGTTAAAGAAAAAAACGCCTTTATGTCCCAAATGAATGTTTTCTGAATGCTTTTCCTCCATTCATCACTGGTCATCTCTCTGGTTAATGTTTGCTATTTAAGGACGATTCTTCTCTAGGTCTCTGGTGGCACTGCTTTGCTGCTTTCTCCACTTCTCCCTTTTCAGCAGCCAGTCCTGCATAGAACTCAGAATGATTCCAGTAAGAGAAATTTTAAAGAATTCTAAAGAATAACTTTCTGGTTTTAAAAGATGAGAGATACTGGAGAAAGAAAGTAATGGAGAGAAATTGTAGATTCTTCATGAGGGTGACCTTGAAGAATACCTACCCTTACAGAATCAGATTTGTGGAGTGTTAGGACTACAGTGAACTTAGAGGCATCCTGTGTGACCTCTGATCCAGAGATTGAGCCTTCTCTGCAGCATTTCTGCAAAACACTCAGCTTAACCCAGTTTGCACCCTCTCTCAAGGCAGCCAGTTTTATGACAGAACACCTTGGACTCTGACAAAGTTACAAATCTGCCTCCCAACAGCTGCCACATCTTATCTGGGTCCCTCAGGGCCACACAGAACATGTCTGTCCTCTGTGTCCCTCAGAGGTCTGAAGTCACATACCCAGGTCAAATTGTCTCATTTCCTCCAAATGTTTCTCATGAGACTTAGACTCCAAGCCTTTTCCCAACCTCCTTATCTCCTTGAAGACATATACCAGTGTGCTCTCAATGTATAGGGTCTCTAGCCTGGACACATTTCAGAGGGTAGAGGAGAGCAAGAATTTTATCTACTTCACTTGATCTCTTCATCTCTATTGATACATTCCAAGTTCATAGTAGCTTTCAGAATGGTATTTCTGCTGTTTCCTTTCACTCCTGAGAAGGGCTTTCACTGTTAGAGAGGTCAGCTCATTGCATTGTGGTTATGGAGCTTACTTTGTACTTGGTTTGGTAGTTCCATGTGTAAGATGGAAAGTTTAGATCAAAGGTCCTTCCAGCTGGGAATTTCCATGATTTCAGTATGTCCGTGTATGTATGTATCCTGTGGAATCTGTACCTCAGGGTTTTTCTCTGAACTGTCAGCCTATTTCTCTCTTTCTCTTCCTCTTATGCTCTATCTAGCACCCCTGCCTTTTCCTACCCCTCAGATGTCCTGTCCCTGCCTTTCACCACTAGACAAGACAGTAAGCACCCACTTGTCCTGGCTCTGGGTATCCCTCTGCCACAGGATTCCCACAGGGTACCAATCTGGTCAATTTTGGACCTTAGGAAAGGGAGACTAGGCAAGAGAAATAATCCAGGCCCAGTCTGCCTACCATGGTCCTCTGCTGCCACCTGTCGTTAATCCAGAGTGATACCACTCTGGGGGCTGCCTTAGCCCACAGGGGCCACGAATGTTGGTTCAGCCAACAGGAATTCATTACATGCAGTGTCCTGCCAGGCCTGATTTAAAGCTCATCCTGTAATCTGTCTTGCACTCCCTCTGGGCCTGTCTCCGGTTTCCTTGCCTGTGAAATGGATGGAAGTTGTCTTCAGCTCTGGCAGAGAGAGGTGAGGAATGGGGGCTCAAGGGACACCTGGCTTTGGATTCTGCCCTTGTCCTCGACCTAGTGGGGTGACCTGGGATGAATCCTTCCCCTTCTTTGGAGACAGTAATCTTGAGAGAAAAGGGGTAAGACAGAGCCTTGTCCATCAAGAAAGCAGTACATGGCTGAAAAACTAGAAATAGACATACACAGTGTGTCTATAGATCTTTGGCCAGGTCACAATTCCATCTCAGCTGTCAAGCCTTTCCATTCATTCATACACTGATCTACTTACTCATCCATTCATACCACCAAGCAGCCTGGTGCCGTGGGAAAGAACACTCAGCTGGGAATTCTGAGCCCAGCCTTCTGGTTCAGTTCTGCCACAGACTCCCTAACCTGGGGCAAGCCTATATCTGTCTTTGAACCTACATTCCCTCCTGTTGGTCTGTTTCAACTCTTCAGGTTAGAACAGACCAACAGAAGTCTAAATCTGCCATTCTAAGATGATAATTCTTCAATTGTAGGTGTCTTACAAAAATGCTGGATGACGAGCAATTGTACCTCCCTACTCAGATACCTGGAATATCCCACCTCATAGACCCTAGACTCTGTCCAGCCACTCCTATGCCTCTGGTTAGCCTTTGTAACAACTCCTTTCCCCAACAAGCAGGACTTTGGTGAGTTCTCCCTTTCTTCCCCTAGGCCACTGTTCTGGTGCCAGGTCACATGGCAAGTACAGAGCACTAGATGTTATCTAACCCTGCCCAGTTGGGTTCATAAAGATCAGCAGTTCCTGGCACTACAAAGTCCCTTAGACTTCCTCCTGCCAATGCCAACCCCAGAGTCCCTGGACACTTGAAATGGGGACAGAGTGAACAGGCTAGAGGTGGTTTAAGTCAGAACATGAGTCCCAAACTCTTCTCTTCTCAGGTTTTAAAGCCACTAACACCCCCACTGGGCAGCAACTGACACCTGAAAACAAGGTCTTCTTGTTTCTAGACTAGGCACAAAGAAGCCTATTCTAGGGGTTGGTGGCCTCCTGGCCTATGCTGGCTCCCAGAAACAATTAGCTGAGTCCAGGGGCCAGGGGCAGTCTCTCAACCTGGCTGCACCACTGTCAGCCAGGTGCCATGCATGGAATCACAGCCAGGTACAACCTCCCAGAAGGAGTTGACTGGTGGTGTCTGGGAGCCGTTTGTTATATCCCTGTCCCTGAAAGCCCCCCAAGCTCCAACCGCCCACGAGGGAGGTCCTGCCCACATCTGCTCCTGGTGATCACATCTGCAATGGATTACAGGGCTGGCCCTGGCTCAGGCTCATCCCAGATGTGGATTCCCTTGGAATGTGCCTTCTCTCTAATTCTCCAGCCTCTGAAGGCTCCCAGCCCCTCTCCTCCTTGTCTGCCCTTGCTGCACCCCAGCAAGCATGCTGAGGCCTTCCTCCTTTCCCACAGCTTGTGCGGAACAGCCATAGCCAGGACCAGGGCCATCCCAGTGGGGAGCCATACTCTCCTCTAGTCTGGTCCTTGGGGCTAGGGAGAAGGAGATCTCAGCCTATCTTCACTCTTTTTTTTTTTTTTTTTTCCTGTAGAAATCCTCTGGAAAGCTCACTAAAGGTAAAAGAATTTGGCTCTGAACTATAGGTTTCCCTAATCCCTGGCCCTTCCTGGGAATGCCATTAACCTCCCTAGCCCTGCTAATGGGAAGAACAGGTCTTCTCTGGGCCAGGCCAGCTCCTTAGAAGCTCCCAAATGACAACCTGTCTGGGGAAAGTGGCTCTTCTGGGTCCCAACTGGCATCTTCATGCCCCGGTGGTTGCAGTATCCTTTTAAGTGGTAGTGTGGGCCTTGGTCTTTCTGCTTTAGGAAATCATGGGGGGACCAGCAGTTAGCATAATGGCTATGTCACTGAACTCCCATGTAGTTGACCATGGTTCTAGTCCCAGACCCGGTGGCTTAAACTCACACAGGGCGTGTGTGCATGCATGTCCAAGATCTGGAGAGGAGAATGGAGGAGAAGAGACTGCAGCATGGCCATACCCCCTGGGGGGTGATTTCTCACTTTCTGTCTCTCCCTGTCTTTCTGGCGAGTGCACACGCCCTATAGCAAAAACTTCTCCAGAAAAAAAAGAAAAGAAAAAGAAAATCATGGGGGCTTTGAGACACAAATCTCAGCCTGGACTTTGAGTTTTAAACCTAGCTCTCAAACAGACTGGCTGTGTGGTCCTAGGCAAGTGACTTCATCTTTCTGAGTCTCAAAATCCTCCTGGGGGGACCACTCGTTAGCGTAATGGCTATGTTGCTGGACTCCCATGTAGTCGACCGTGGTTCGAGTCCCGGACCCGGTGGCTTAAACTCACGCCGGGCGCGTGTGCGTACGTGCCCAAGATCCCGAGAGGAGAATGGAGGAGAAGGGATTGCGGCGTGGCCATCCCCCCTGGGGGGTCATTTCCTGCTTTCTATCTCTCTGTCTCTCTCTGTCTGTCTGGCGAGCGCACGCGCCCTATAGCAAAAACCTCTCACAAAAAAAAAGAAATCCTCCTGGGTAAAATGAAGGTACCATCACCATTATTTCTGGCTGGGATTTATTGAGTGCTTACTATAGGCCAGGCTCTATTTTAAGCACTACATATCTTACTTCAGAAACATCTTTCAAGGAAGGTGTTTTTATTTCCTCCATTTTTCAGATGATGAAACTGAGCTGTTGAAAGTTGCACAACATGTCCAAGGTCACTCAGCTAGTAAATGAGAAGCCAGGATTTGAGTGCAGACTGCCTGACACCTGTGCCTGCAGAAAAGAAGGATCCCATTAATGGAATCTAATATAATCTGCATTATTTAAAATCATAATCTGCTTATCTCCCTGCTTAAAAACTAAAAGCACCCCAATACTTTTAAGATAAAGCTCAAACCCACCCCCCTAATCCCCATTCCTTCAGAATCTACTTCCAATCCAATGTTTTAGTCTTTGCCCTGGCCCTACTTTAATCAGGCTATTTTAGACCATATTTACCATTTCCTCTCATTTGCATCTGATGCCTCTGTGTCTGTGCATGTGTGGTTTTCTTTACTTGGAATTCTTTTTTCCTTGTATACCTGCTGCTCTCCTATTCATTCTTCAGTATTCAGGTCAACTGTCATCACCTTCATGAAGCCTTTCGAGACAGCTAATTCTTTCTCCATGCCCCCAAAATGTGCCATCCATGTATCTAGTACTTTTTATTTTTATTTATTTTTATTTTTATTTTTTTATAAGGCACATGCAATTTCCCCTCTCTGGGCCTCAGTAATCCTGGAGGATAGTGGATAACTTCTTTTTTTTTTTTTTTTTTGAGAAATTTTTGCTATAGGGTGCATGTGACTGCCCGTGAGACAGAAAGAATGCAAGATATCACCCCCACCCAGGGGGGGATGGCCACACTGCAATCCTCCATTTTCCTCTCAAGATTTTGGGAAAGCAGGCATGTCCGGCCTGAGATTCAAGCTGCTGGGTCCAGGACTCGAACCGTAGTTGGTCATGTCCAGCACCTTAACCACTACAACACCTGCTGGTCCCAGTGGATGGCTTCTAAATGGTCTTTTTAGATTTGTCTTCCTAGGACCTCGAGGTCAGTATCTGAGCAAACTCTAGACTGGCTTTGGTTTTAGCCAATATCTTGGGAGAGAGTGAAGAAGAGAAGAGAAAAGAGAGATGAGAAGAAGAAAAGAAGAGAGGAGAGAAGAGAAGAAGAAAAGAAAAGAAGAAGAGAGAGGAGGAGAGGAGAGGAGAGGAGAGGAGAAGGGAGGGGAGGGGAGGGGAGGGGAGGGGAGGAGGAGAGAAGAGAAAAGAGGAGAGGAGAGGAGAGGAGAAGAGAGGAGAGGAGAGAAGAGAAGAGAGGAGAGAGAAGAGAGAAGAGAGAAGAGAGAAGAGAGAAGAGAGAGGAGAGAGAAGAGAAGAGATAGCTTGCCATGAAGAGGTGAGATCCCAAGATTTATACTTTTCCCTTTCTCACTGCAGGCCTCTTTACTTCCCCTTTCAAACCCACTTGGAAGTTAACATCTTCCAAATGGTCTTCCTTATTGCTCTAGCAGGACCAGAATTGGTTCATCCAGTCCATAAGACCCCAACTGAGACAACTGACTCCACTAAACCTACCCTAGGACAGATCAGTTCCTGTTATTCACCCAAAGACTGGCCCAGCAGGTGACCCATGCATGTTTGTCTGTATGCCTGTCTGTCAATATTTCTGTTAAGACTGGTGTTCTCTAGGGTCCAGCAGGTGGTGTAGGTGTTAAGGCACTGGGCTTCCACATGGCCAACTGTGATTCAAATCCTGAACCCACTGGTTTGAAAACTATGCCAGGCATGTGTTCACACATGCCCAAAATCCCAAGAGGAGAATGGAAGAGAAGGAATTGTAGTGTAGCAATCCCCCTTGGAGGGTGATTTCTCACTTTATCTCTTTCTGTCTCTCTCTGGAGAGTGCAAGTACCCTACAGCAAAAAACATAAAAAATAAATGGTGTCTTCCACTTGGAATTCTTCATTCAGAGAACTGACTCAGGTCAGTGGTACCAGATGGAAGCCCAGGGCAGATTGCCTCAGGATTACAGAGACCTTCTTTCTTCCAGACACAAATCACAGAAGAATCAGGTTATGTCAGAGTTCAGAGGGCATTAGGGGTCATGTGACTCACTACTGACACCTCACTTGTCTTCCAGCAGTGAAGTTGGGGAGTCACAACTCAAAGAACTTCTCCAAGGTTCCCCACCTGATCAGAGGCAGAACTGGGAATTCTCTTCAGTATACTACCCAATCCTCAGTTCCCAGCTCCTAATCTCTTACATTGAGGTCACATCTGAGCTGCTTTAGTTGGAGCCAGGGAGAGAGCTGAAAGTTCCAATCCAGTCAAGGCTCTCTGGGCCCCCTTCAAATGCCTTCCTCCAGGA
Source organism: Tupaia belangeri chinensis (assembly GCF_000334495.1). NCBI lineage: Eukaryota > Metazoa > Chordata > Mammalia > Scandentia > Tupaiidae > Tupaia > Tupaia belangeri. Next base: position 108,536 of record NW_006160079.1, on the reverse strand, counting down.
AGCCTTCTGAGGTTATCCCCACCCCCATTTTGCATACCTTGATGTTGTCCATACCCTCAGCACAGCATGCTAGTGTCCCTGCTCCCTGCCTCTCCCATGTGGTATGGGATGTATCCTTCCTGTGGTCTGTCTCCAATCTCTCCTTCTAAAATGACTGACAGATTAACTGGCTCATTGCCTAACTGGCCATGGCTAGTTGACAGTCAGGTGCTCTGTCTGTCTGGCTGGCTGACTGACACTGTTCTGCCACCTAATAGAGACTGATGGTTGATGGACAGGCTGACTGATAGACAGATGAGCTGAAAGAATGACTAACTGTAGAACGATCTCAGAGGGTTCAAGGACATCAGCTTACCAAGCAGAGGGGCAACACATACTGAGAGTACTTCAGCAAGGCTTTCGTCGAGACACCTCCAATAGCCTGTCACCAATGAGAACAGGAGGAAAGTGGTGGGGGAAGGGCAGAGAGGTGAATAAAAACCAGATGTGCTGCTGGCCTGTCTCAGTGAGGGGAGCCAGGCAGGGACCTGACCTGGCCCCTGGCACCAGGACCTTCCTGGCAGGCACATTTCATAAAAGCAGGAAGGAGCCAAATGGGCTGGACACATGGGGCCCTTCCTCTGAGCATGCTGAACCTCTTCTGGGCTTTCAGAAAGAGGTGCTTTATCCTTCTCCCTGTCATATCCTTCATCTAGTTGGCATGTAAAAATAATAGACCCCATCTGTTTTTTTTTTTTTTCCCACAAAGAAATAGGGCCTTTGGTAAGCTCACAGCATTTTGAACTGGTTCCTATTAAGTTTTTTTGTAATTGGAAGGCACTCCATTTCTAAGGCAAACCCTTGAAATTTTGCTGACAACTGGAAGTGTATTGGGGGGGGGGCTGCTTTCTCATATATTGCAGGGTTGATGATTTTACACCTTCCATGTTTGTCACTGAACTCCTGGGAGGGGTCAGGTATATATGTTGGATGGTTGGGGTTCCTTTCATCCTTCCTTTTGAACCCTCTGTAAAGAGATCCATTTAGCCACAAGGATGAAGGCTTAAGCCCCAAGGGTAAAAGCCTTGGGTGAGTCACTGGGAAGCACTCTGCACTCCACAGTCTTGCATGAAGAAACAGGCTGGGACTACAGTAGAGGCTCCTTTGAATCTAAGAGTGCAAGGGAGGGAGGAAATTCTGCTTCCAGACTCCAGAGTCCATGGTCAGTCACACATAATTGTAGTCATAACAAATACATTTGAAGCTTACAGGGCTGTGCAAAACAATGTGATTAATAAGGGAAGACATAAAGCAAATTAGCGCACCAGACAAGCAAATTGTTTTCAGGGCCAGGGAACCAACCAGAGGCCAGGCTGCCTGGTTGGTCACATTGCTCCTCACACTACACCTTTGTCATTTATCTCCCCCTGGCAAGGGCCAGATGTTACCCATAGTCCAGGTGGGAGGAGGGGCAACAAGGGAGGGGATAAAGTCATGGGAAGTTTGCAGTGAGGGACAAAAGAAAGGGCCTGACCCAAGAGTTAATGGACATGAGTTCTAGTCCTAGCCCTGATGGAGACCAGTTCTATGGTGCTTGTGGGTTTACAGTACACACATCTCAGCTCAACACAAGCAAGAACTTTTTGAAAATTTTAGATGCCCAAGGGGAAAAGAGTGAACTGCCACATCAAAGGTATGTTTAGCACAAACTCTGGGATGTTGTTGAAAGAATTCAGGCATTAAATATGAGGGGTATTCCAAGAGCTCATGGAAAGTAGATAGCCTGAAAACAATGCATGGATTTCACAATGTTTTTGCACCAAAATAAACTTGCACTTTGGTTCCATTTTTGAAGTGGGCTCACAGGGAATTAGAAGCTTCCTTTCTTTTTTTTCTTATTTATTTATTGTCATCATAATCTTGTTTATATTACATTGAATCACATACAACTTTACAGTGTATTACATTTCTTTTTCCAGAAGGAATACCATGCATATCAGTCAATACAGAAACATTAAAATCCCCATTTCATCATCCAATATTTTTTCATTTTTCCCAATTATTATTATTATTATTCCAATTATTTCTTAAACAATCACTATTTATAATTTTGCTTGTAAAAAGACTTTACCCAATGTGAAATACTTCTCAGACCAATCCAGTTGAGAATACTATACATGTCATCATCAACAGGTAATAAACCAAATCTGTGTCCTACTAATGTCATGCTTCTCTATTTGTTTTATTGCTATCTTTCTCAATACTCTTCCTTAGCATGTTGTGGTTCTGTGACCTGAGCAGAATCACTTGGTCTGAATCTTGAGTTCCTCATCTGGAAAAAATAAATAAATAAAAAGCCCTGTCCCATCTCCCTCACAATGATATTGAGAGGACTACCAGGGATACTGTGTGCAAAATACCTTCAGAAGGAAAAGCGAGCCATAGGAATGGTTCCAGAAGCCACTGTTTTCCAGCCCCAATGGCATAGCTGGTGCTGCACTGCTGGGGAAACAGAGAGCCTCCCTCTGCATCCCTCAAACTTTCTCAACACCCAAGGCCCAGCTGAGTCCCCCCTTCACTCCCCATCTTAGATGCTTTTCTTTTCCTACTGTGTCCTTTGAGCAGTTGTAGACAGTGACATTATAGAGTTTAGTTATCTGCTGTTTTTTAAATGTCATCCTGAACTCTTACATCTTTTCATGGTAGTTTGCCTTTCTCTTCATCCAGACTGTGCTTAATTCATCATCACACACTTTGTTTCAAAAAGCATTCAAGCAGAAGCTAGACTGTAAGCTCCATGGGGGTCAGGACTGAATCTTATGTGTCTGGGGCAGAGTAGACAGCATATAAATCAGAGTTGTGGATTACACATACCATAAACAGTTCTAGCCTATTTCCTCGTATTGAAAGGGTATATAGTAGCCTCCCCTTATTAAGGGAGACACCTTCCAAGACCCCCAGTGGATGCTTAAAACCATACTGAACCCTATATATACTTTTTGCATAATACATATCAGTTGCAAAGTTTACATTATAAATTAAAAATTAACAGTAACTAATAATAGTATAAGATAGTTATAACAATATACTATAGTAAAGGTATGTGAATGTGGTCTCTCCCTCTCTCTCAAAATCTCTTATTGTACTGGACTGTAGGTAACAAAAAACCATGGGAAAGAGAAATGCAGAGAAGGAGGAACTACCACAGTTCATAGAATTATCCAAAGGTTTGATACTTAATCATTAAACAAGGAAGAGAGCTCCATGGCTCCTGCGATCTAGCTATTTTGGGGGAAATAGAGAAATGAAGAGGTCCTACTGATAATTCGGTCTCCAGCATACAAAACTCACGTGGAGAGGCAGATGGGAACAGAACAGGCCTTCTGCAAGAGACAGAGCTCCATGGCTCCTGTGATCTAGCCATTTTGGGGGAAACAAAGAAATGAAGAGGTCCAACTGATAATTTGTCCTCCAGCATACAAAACTCTTGTGATTGAACTTCCAAGTTTGGGAAGAAACTGACCATCCACCAGATGACTAGAAATCGCTGCAGGACCACAAGAAATATGGGGAAGCAGGAAAATACCTCTCCTCCAAGGGAAAAGGATAACTCCTCTTCATCCACACACAGTTCAAAGGAAATCATGGAAATATCTGATAAAGAATTCAGAACATTCATAATGGCAAAGTTTAA
>NW_006160079.1:88268-103703 GCF_000334495.1 Tupaia belangeri chinensis | reverse complement strand
ACATATATATATGAAAGTAGAAATGGAATATTATGGATGATAACATGCATGATTAAGCCACTATGCAGTTTATTCTAGATGGGAAACCACATTTTGTATGTTGCGATGATGCTCAGGGAATGAATGTAAATTAATAAAAAAAATTTTTTCAGAAGAAAAAAAAGCATTCAAAATACCTATTTGATGACTGCAGTAAGCTCTATAGCCCTAGCTAGGTGCTACTTTATAGTATGTTCATTCTATTCACTGAGGTTTATGCCTAAAGTCAGACTTGTGTTCATGGATATGTATGTATTAGCTGTGATTGCTATTGAAAATATTTAGACTTATTAAGATATTTAGTGAAATAATAAAATGGGGGAGGCATAGAAAGCAACAATAGATACCAGACACAGTGTGGGAGGAGGGTGGGAGATGGCAGAGGGTAAGACAGGGAACCAAAGATGGAATAAAAGGCAAAATATACAGGAAACAAGAAATGGAAAATTATTTGTTGACAATAACACATATGGTGATGTGCTTGATTGAGCCAGTATACAATGTATTCTGAATGGAAAAATCTCATTTTATATGCTATAATGATGTACAGTGAATGAATGTAAATTTAAAAATGCATGAAAATAATAAAAAAATAGATAAAAAAAAACAAGGAAGATTATTTGTGGTGCCAAGCACTCAGTTGCCCCAGCCTACTTCTCTTTTTTTAAATCTTTATTTTGTTGGGGGAGAGACTTTTGCTATAGGGCACATGTGCTTGCCAGAAAGAGAGATACAGAGACAGGAAGAAAGAAATCACCTCCTGGGGGGGATGGCTATGCCACAATCCCTTCTCATGCACCCAGTGTGAGTTTCAACTTGCCGGTTCTGAGACTCGAATTGTGTTTGACCACGTGGGAGTCCATGCCTTAACCGCTATGCCAACTGATGACTCCTGATAGCCTCAACTTCAATCTCACACCAGGCAATTGTGTCACGTGGAAAATTCCAGTGGGTTGTGGCAGAGACAGCCAGATGTTCACCAAAAATTTGTTCTTCCCTTCTCCACTGCAGAGATTTTGCTGGGAAGCCATTGTCCAATTAGAGACTACATTTCCCAGTGTCTTTTCATCTAAGTTAGGCCACCTGACTGGTTTGTGGCAGTAGTAAATGAGGAGAAATAATAAGTGTTGTTTAAGGACTGAGATAATTAAGTATTAGGTGTGCCTTCCTCATATTCTCTTCCTTTTTCATTCTTTTCATTGCAAACTTGGGACCTGTGTTGAAGATGACATTACAAGATGGATGGCAGAGAGAGAACAGAGCACCCTACCCCTGCAAACCACATTAGCACTTTTTTGTTATGTCAAGTTTTGAGATCTTGGAGTTGGTGTGACAGCAGTTATCCCATACTGACAGATACTTTAGGCCAAATGTGCAGCCTAGTGTTGTTTCCCACAGCCTGGCTCTAAGAGACTCCAGTCAGAATTGTTTTGAGCCATATCAGATTCTTTGCAGGGCTGTTAGGTTCTCTTCTCCATTGTCTTATGTAAGTTGATGTTTAATCTCATTCAAAAAGCAGAACTTTTGGGGCCAGCAGGTGGTGTGGTGGTTAAGGTGCTATATTCCCACATGGTTGACTGCAGTTTGAGTCCTGGACCCAGTGGCTTGAAAATCACAGTGGACATGTGTGCATGTGTGCCCAAAATCCTTAGAGGAATTGGAGAAGAAGGGATTGAAGAGTGGACATCCCTTCTAGGGGGTGATTTCTCACTTTCTCTCTCTCTGTCTCTGTCCAGTGATTATACTTGCCCTATTTCAAAAACCCAAAGAAACAAAAACAGAACTTTGGATCCTCTTTGTGCCAGGTAGCCTTGACTATGTATACTTTCACAACACTTTCTCCACTCTAAATGTCTTACATTAAATTCTTCAACCACATGGCTGAAGAATTTCAGGCCTTCCACCCATGAACCAGTTCATAAATGGGAGTCTGCAAGCTCTCAAGCCCCTTCATCATAGTCTCCCAAAACATTTATTTGAAAAAAAAAAAGTTCTTTAGCATATTCAAGCCAGTCCTCAAACTCCCCATTCAGAAGGTGGTTTGCTGACATTTGTCCCCTAGAGCATATCCTCCCCAAAACAGTCCATAAAACTCTAGAGTTTTGGGTACCTGGTACATCCAACACAGGCTGTATCTCTTGTTTTATTACTTGTCTCAGGGCCTCCTATCTCATAGGATCTCATGCCTACTTGGCTCTTTCTGTTAATTCTGTCAGGTTATCAGAAAAGTAATACATATTTTTCCATTTTTTCCTATGCAAAAATGAGTTATGACTTTTCCAATGACCCAATACCATATCATTCAGGGAATATGGACTGCCTCATCACTCCAGTAGCAAACTGATGGCCTCTAAAAATTCTGTGTCCATGTCTGATTTCTTGAGGGGAAATCTTAGGCTTGAATCAGCCTGGAAAATTCTCAGTGAAAATAGAGTCCTGTGGAACCAGCAGATTGCATAATGATTACATCGTTGGACTCCCATGTAGTCGACTGCCGTTCAAATCCCAGACCTGGCAGCTTGAAACTCATGATGGTTGCATGTGCATGTGTGCCCCTCAAAGGAGAATGGAAGTTATGGATTGTGACATGGCCATCCCCCTTGGGGGATTATTTCTCACTTTCTATCTCTCTGTCTCTCCAGCAAGCACACATGCCCTATAACAAAAAATCTCTCTCTCAAAAAAAGAAAAAAAAAAAAAGAAAGAAAGGAAATAGAGTCCCAGCTCCTTGGTGAAGCACCCATTACAAACATGACTCTCCTCCAAGGACTTTAGATCTCTGCTGTCTCCTCCACATCCTTCTTCTATTGGGGGAGGATCACAACATCATTACTACCTGTGCTGCAACCACTTTGTTTCCAGCCCCAGACTCATTCTAATAATAATTTAAGGACCACAAAAGCTCAACTACACCCAGTTCTTCAGTATGCCTTATTTTGGGTCATACTTCAACAATCCTGGCCCTATCCCCTGACTCCTCTTCCAACACACATGATGTAACTCCGTTATTATGCCGTTTAACATCAGAAGAGTGGGAAAGCATCTCACTATTACCTGATCAATCACCAGCACAGAGTCCCAAAAATGTGAAGAATAGGTTTTTACTCCCAGCTCTGGTTCCCTATTGAGATCTGCAGAGTCCTCCCTTCTCCTTCTCCCCTCCTCCCTCTTTGATTAGCTCCTCTACCCAAATCAATGGCCTCAGCCGCAGCCCTTTGTTCTCCCCTTTCAGGGCCACCCATGGAGTTGCCCTCTCTTGGTGTCTCAAGGAGCATCTACTCTGAGACTCGGTCTCTCTTCTCCCCATACAGGCTCTTGGCCTTTTAAGCTCTCTGTCCCCTCAAGATCTCATCTTTTTTTCCTCCTTGTTCTTAGGATTGGGGTGTCATTTATACTATCTAACCTAGTCTTTCCCTGGCTGGAACTAGAAAGAGCTTTTGGATCCTCTCAGGCAGAAAGGGAAAAGAAGGAAAACATTCCTCACTGGTCCAGCTTCAGGGTCAAGCACTTACAAGACAATAATGCCTTTCACTGACAAGAGTAACTGCCTCTTAGCGTGCCCTCTGTGTGTAAAGTTGCTAAAGAAATCTATTGGTTTGCTCCCCTTTGGGTTTCATCACAAAAGAGCTCTTTCTGTTATCTCAGTCTGGTATGTTATGAGCCTCAAGAAGGGTACAAGGGAAAAAGCACCCTTTTAGCTACAAAGGAAAACTCCACCCATGGGATATGACTGTGTATTTATTCTCAAATTCTCCAGACATCAACTCTATACCGTGTCCATCACTTATTCCATTCAATCATTCATTCATTTCTCACTGTGACAGGACCTAAGCAAAGTGCTGAGGTATAGAGACAAATAAGATGTAGTTCTCACTTTCTAGTTGCTTCCAGACCTGTGGGAATAATACACACTAGAAACAGATAATCAGGGGTATGAAAGATGAAAGTAAAGAGGAGTGTGGAAACTCAGAAAAGGATCGCCTCATGCAGACTTGGCATATTAGAAAGAATAGGGTATCTGAGCTGAGACTTAAATGGTCTGAGTGACAATCCAGGCAGAGGTAACAGCTGGAGTAAAGATGTAGAGGATAAGAGCATCAGGCTGTGGGGGCTAGCAGATGGTTACATTGATGGACTTCCATATGGCATCTGTGATATGAGTCCCAGACCCTGTGACTTGAAAATCATGCCAGATGCATGTGCGTGAGTGCCCAAGATCCCAGGAGGAGAATAGAGAAGAAAGGATTGCTGCATGGCCATTCTCCCCCACCCCCCGGGGTGTGATTTCTCACTTTCTCTCTCCCTGTGTCTGTCTGTCTTTCTGTCTGTCTGTCTCTCGCTCCAATGAGCTCATGTGCCCTAAGACAAAAATCTCTCAAAAGAGAGAGAGAGGGAGAGAAACAGGCTGTAAGGAGGCAATTCTGTAGGTCAATGTTGCTGCAAGACAAAATGTGGCAAGAGATCAGACTGGGCAGGCTGGCAAAAAGCAGACCCAGGACAACCTTGTGACCAAACTAAGGAAGCTGGGATTCCACCTGCCTCTGATGGCCTAAGGATGATGTTTCAATATTTAATTGGAAGGATATACTCTCCAACCAGCCAGAATGAGGCAATAGTCAATGAGAACAAAGGCTGGCTGTAAACTCTCTGTATGTTCCAAAGACTGGTGAGAGTAGAGGAGGGTCTCACCAAAGTTTTTGTCTCACATATGACTTCAGGGTTTTTCTAACCCTATGGTAGGAAAGAAGATTTGGTAATAAGTGAGGTTAAATTTCCTAAGAGTCAGGGAGGTGGAGTGAGGAAGAGGGGATTGCTGAGACTAAAAATCAAATTTGGGTTGATTTAATGTAAAATAGGATATTGGCCTATTTCTGTCAGTATAACAGTATAAAGCAGCTCCTCCAAAGAGTAATTCTGGGCCTGGTGTTCTTAGGTGCTTACCTGTGGGTATGGGGGAAAAGCCAGGATAAAAAGGCAGAGTGTTTGTAGGTTTGTCTGATGAGGTTAGTTTGAGGTGGGCTAAAACTTCTAAGGCAGCCTCTACTCCCTCAATCCTCCCCATCCCTACTTGGTAACTCAGTTAAATAATCAGAGTGCCCTCTAGTGGGCTGCAGGGGACCTCAGAGCTGAGGAAAACTACAATGAGTATATTGGTATATGCTCAGTGCTAGGAGATGCTCTAGGCTAAAGGATTGAAATAGGATATCCCTAGGACTGGTATATGGTATTTCTCTGAATTCTGGCCCATTGCAGCTGGTTTCTGACCCAGAAACAGAAACATATCCAGGTGGGTTAGTCCAGTGATGAGGGAGAAGAACATCATTATGGAAGATATGTGCTATAGAATGATATGTTCTAGTCCATAAGCTGTGGAGAGGTAAGTGGGTCAATGGTCTTACTTGTGGGTGGTAGAATCTCTGATACTGCCTCCACTGTCCTGTTACACCTTCAACTGGTCTCACACTTGGGCTTGGTGAGCAGTACAAAAAGACATTTGCGCCCTTTTTTAAGCTTCTTTCCAAATAGAGCCACGATATAGGTACCTGGCTGGAAATGCAAGTTCCAGAGAAGTGACTGAGATCATGGACTTAGCAGCCAGACTGCCAGAATTCAAAGGTCAGATCTACCACTACCTTAGCTGTGCAAACTTGAGCAAGCTATTTAACCTCCCTACATCTCATATTCCCTGTCTGAAAGATGGGTACACGTACCTTTGGTGATGTTGTGAGGATTAAATGAAATAGTAGCGCTTAGCACAGTGTCTGACACATAGTTCACAGATAAATAATATCTGTTATTGTTACAAGTGGCTCAAGGTCAAGGTGGTATGGTCTAGTGTTGGGGAAAGGAAGAGCCATTTTTGTAGAAACTGTGGCAAATGTAGCATAACACTTTAAGGGGAAGGGAACAGGGTTCTTCCTATGGTTTCTGTCCCTCTTGGTGACTTGAGGTCTGGAAATAACTATAATGGTCTTTCTGGTTGCCCAGACATAGCTTTTTCTATTTTCCTTGGCCTTCTGTCTCTGATGTAAGCATCTAATCTAATGTCCTGAGAAGTCAGAATGAGCACACCTCGGGAGTCCACTGGGCTAATATGGTGACACAGATGGAGGACTGGCTTCAGTCTTGCCAAAAGATATGTGGTGGTGCTAGGACAATGCTTGAGATTTTTCAGCCTTTGGTCAATTCTAGAACCATGGTTGGCTACTCTTGGGCTCTTCCAGTGAGCATAAGAGCTGGACTGCATGTGGTACTGAGAGAGGCTTGTAAATCCAGTCCAGTGACATTTTCCAGGTCCCAGGTCCTGATGCTGGAAGTCAATGGAGTCTCTGAGTTCCCAGGTTGATGGACATCATCTCAACAGTTCTGGCTTTCCTTCATGGTTAGAATCAAATAGTAGGATCCCTGGGAATATAGACCTGCTTCTGAGAAAGTCTGCAATGGCTCTAGGATGTGGTGGTTCAAGTTCATGAACTTCCAAAGATTGCCTTCTCAGTCATAAAAGCTTCTTTCTATTGTATAATAATAACAGTAGGCCTAACAAAAACAGTGCATTTATCAAACATGACCTGGGGTTGGAGTGTGTGTGGAGCAGTCTAATAAATAATGTGAGCTTTAGAGTCAACCGTTTCTGAATTCAAGTCCAGATATTATAAATTTTTTTCATGTCTTTATTGAGATATAATTCACACCACATACACTTAATTTGTTTAAATTAAACAATTCAGTGTTTCTTCAGTGTGTACATAGTTGTAAAAACATAACCACAATCCATTTTAGAACACTTTTGTCACCCTCAAATGAGACTTCATTTTCATTAGCAGTCACTCCACATTTCCACCCTAACCTCTGTTAAAGAAACTAGAGTCAGACAGTAAAGAGGTAAAAATAGATTTTATTTGAGAATTATTGCAATAGGTACAAAGGAACCTCAGTAAAGTACTTGATTCACTTCCTTATATAGCAAGGATTAGTGGGGTTTTATAGACAAGGACCAAGTTTGGGGATAGGGTCAGTGGATAAGAAGTTATTAAGAGGAGACAGTAAGTATACGGTGAGTGAATACTTGCTAAATGAACCTAGCAGGATATTTGCTGAAGGCAGGCCAAGGTTATTATATTGAGTACTTTAAAAGTCATATTTTTTCTACATATATATACAAAAATGCATCATGACTTTTCTGACTACCCAATATATCACCTGGGAGAAAGTGGGAACAAAGAATGTCATCAGATGGTGAGTGATCAGATATCAGGGTGTGGGATTCTCAATGAGCTGACTTAGCAGGATTCTTGCTAAAACTGGGTAATGTAGAACTAAGGACAAGGCCCAAGGATGAGGCCTAATCAAGAAAAAGGCTTAGAGGAGCCCAATTATAGTTTGGCCAAGAAGATAGCCTTCACCACAAAGCCCTCTCACTCCCCAGCCCCATGCAACCACCAGTATGTGTTTATGTCTGTGTGGACTTGCCTCTTCTGGAAATTTCACATAAATGGACATACAATATATAGTCTTTGTGTCTGGCTTCTTTTACTTAGCAAGGTTCATCTATGCTGTAGGATGTATTCATTCTGTCTTATTACAATATTGTATTACATTAATTGAGTGTTCCAATTTTCTGTATCCATCAGTTGCTGAACATTTTAATTATTTTCATTTTTGACTATTATAAATAATCCTGTATAAACACTTATGTACAAGTTTTTTGTGGACATATGGTATCTTCATTCTTCTTATACATATATCTAGGAATGAAATTGTTGGGTTATATACTAACTCTAGGTTAAATTGTTAAGAACCACCAGACTGTTTCCCATAGTGGCTGCACATTTTATATTTCTACCAATAATGTAGATTTGAATGAGGATTTGAATTTCTTCACACCCTTGCTAACCTTGTAATTATCTATCTTTTACTATCATCTCAGTGGATGTGAAGTGGTATCCCATTGTGTTTGATATGTATTTCCATGATGGCCAATAATGATGAGCATCTTTTCATTCACTGTTAGTAAATCTTCTTTGTAAAAACACCTATTCAAGTCCTTTACCAATTTTTTAAGTCATAGTTTTTGATTGACATATAATTTTAAAATTGGGATTTTTTTTTTCTTTTTTTGGAGAGGTTTTTGCTATAGGGTGCATGCGCTCACCAGACAGAGAGGGACAGAGAGACAGAAAGCAAGAAATCAGCCCCCAGGGGGATGGCCATGCCGCAATCCCTTCTCCTCCATTCTCCTCTCGGGATCTTGGGCACGCACGCACATGCACCCGGCATGAGTTTAAGTCACTGGGTCCGGGACTCGAACCACGGTCGACTACGTGGGAGTCCAGCGACATAGCCATTACGCTAACTGCTGGTCCCAAATTGGGATTTTTTTTTTATTGTTGTCTTGAAAGAGTTCTTTAGATAGCCTAGATAGAAGCCCCCCCCCATGAGGTCAGCAGTTGGTGTAATGGCTATGTCACTGGACTTCCATGTAGTTGTTGTGCCATTCTTGGTAAGCACTTCATCTTTCAGAGCTTTTGTTCCTCACTTGCGAAATGCTAAGACCTACCTCATAAGATTGCTACCTTATAAGATTGAGAGCATTAAATAACATAATGCAGAAGAAGTATTTGGTGCTGAGCCTGGCATGGAGTTAGTGTTTAACAAATGGTAGCCTCTGTTACTTTCTTTTGTGCCAGGTCCTATGCATGTTACTTTATCTATGTAACATTGCAATTACATTTCACAATGTCTTGTAAGAGTAGAAATAGGTATAAGATTTTTAAAAATATTTCACTTATGGTGAGCCCTAGCACATTTGAAATATAGAAAATAGTGTAAACCATTTCTCCACTATTACTAACTGATAGTTTTTTAGCCCATAGATCTGCCTCTAAGATGGTTGTTCAGAAGACCCTCATCTCTGAGTTTCATCTTTCCTTCTGTTACTCTGTGTTCCCACTTGCATCGCCAAGGTTCTTGTCCTACCCTGCTACCACCTCCGTGGTCAGGATAGTGAGAACAATTGGTGCCTCTGATCAAGACCCCTCAAAATGTCTCCTGGCCCTGGGAAGACAGGGCCTCTCTATTGCTGCCATCCATTCCCTTTCCACACAAGAAAAGTCAGTGTGTTATTATGACAAATGGATTCCCCAAAAAAGATTAAGATGGGGAAGAACAAATAGATGACTTACGATATGAAAAGACCCACCCACCACTTTCTCACAAGGTATAAGGATGGTAAAAAACAGGCATCCTAATGAAACCCTTTGGACTCTTGAAAAGAAGAGTGGTGGTTGGTGGGTTGAGAACCTGGAGGACAGCCCGAGTCTTTGTACACTGGGCAGCAGCTAGTCACATGAACTAGATCTTCAATGATCATTCTTAGCTAACTCTAGATTATTCATGTTGGACTTCCTAACATCCTTTGTGGGCCACTGTCCCTGGATCCTCAACTCAAACACTAAGAAGTCTTCTTTGCAAGAAAATTACTAGCTGCATTCCTATCACAAATACATTTCCTAGTATTCTACAAGCTCCAACTCTGAGGTGTCTGTACAATGTTTGGTTGGAGAAGGCTTGGTAATTCTTGTCACATTAGAGAGAGCTGTTCATTCTTATCAAAGATTGAGGTAGTCATGGGATTTCCCACTCAAAAGTTGTCATGCACAATCTGTTCCCATGTGCTCTTCTCTTTAACAGCTTTGAGAATAAACATGTAATCTGACTACCTTTATTATTGCCTTGGGATAAGAGTACACCCTATTCTGATCTCTTCCCTGATGGGTAGAAGTCATTATTATACATTATGCAAGTGTGTCCCAGATCAGCAGCACTAGCATTCACCTAGGCATTAGCTGGAACTGCAAATTTTGGGGGCTCATTCCAGACCTAGTCAATCAGAAATTCTAGAGAGGTCCTCAGACATCTGTGCCTGTGTGTGTGTCAGTGTGCACGTGTGCGTGCATGAATGTGTCTTTATTCCCTTTGCACCTCACACTCACTCTACTAATCACGTTCTACAATTCACTCCCCTCCCTTACAGTCTCTGGTACTTATCCTCTCTACTATTTTATCTTCAGATCTTTCAAATTATGCCATAGAGTGCAGATATTCAGTATGAATTGAGCAGGGATATACAGTGTGTATACTTCAAAGTCTGACTCAACTTTCCTTAACATTAAGTCTTCTATATTCATCCACTTTGATTTAAATAATAGTGTCTTGTTCTTTCTTATAACTGAGTAATATTTCATAGTATAATGTACCACAGTATTTTAACCAGTCAAAATTTTCTGGACATTTAGGCTGGTTCCACCTTTTAGTAATTGTGAATAATGCTGCAATAATCATGGATGTACAAATGTTTTTACTACCATTTTTCTATACTTTTGGTAAATACCAAGGAGTGGGATTACTAAGTCATATAGTAGTTCTCTTTGTAGGTTTTCAAGGAACATCAGTATTGTTTTCCACAGAGGTTGTACTAATTTACATTCCCATCAACAGTTTAAGAGAGTTCCCTTTTCACCATAGCCTTGCCAACATTTGTCATTCTATATGTTTTTGGTTCTAGTCACCTTAACTAGGTTAAATAGTATTTATTGTGGTTTTAACTTGCATTTCCTTTTTGACAAGAGACTTTGGACATTTTTTCATGTGCCTTTTGGCCATTTGTAAATTTTGCTTGGAGAATTGCCTTTTTAATTTCTTTGACTTATTTAATTATTATTATTATTATTATTTTTAAGAGAGATTTTTGCCATAGGACATGCGCAGTTGCCAAAGACATAGAGAGACAGAAAGTGAGAAATCACCCCTCAGGAGGGATGGCCATGCCACAATCCCTTCTCCTCCATTCTTCTTTTAGGATTTGGGGCATGTATGCATATACATCCAGTGTGAGCTTCAAACTGCCAGGTCCAGGACTTGAACCATACTCAGCCAAGTGGGAGTCCAGCAATGTAATCATTACACCTTCTGCAGGTTCTATTATTATTTTCTCAATTTGCTACAGGGGACATGCACTCACTAGGCAGAGACAAAGGGAGAGAGGGAAAATGAGAAAGTAACTCACCTGGTGCAGGACTCAAACTGTGGTTGACCATGTTGGAGTCCAACACCTTAATCACCATGCCACCTGCTGGGCCCATTTGCCCATTTTTTAACTGAATTATTCATTTTTTTATGGATGAGTGGCTTAAGTTCCCTATATATATTCTTTTTCTTTCTTTCTTTCTTCTTTTTTTTTTTTTTTTTTTTCTTTTTTTTTTTTTTTTTTTTTTTGAGAGGTTTCTGCTATAAGGGTGTGTGTGTGCTGGCCAGAAAGACAGAGAGAGAGACAGAGAGACAGAAAGCAATAAATCACCCCCTAGGGGGGATGGCCACGCTGCAATCCCTTCTCTTTCATTCTCCTCTAGGGATCCTGGGCATGCACGCACATGCACCCGGTATGAGTTTAAGCCACTGGGTCCAGGATTCAAACCACGGTCGGCTACATGGGAATCCAGGGACACAGTCATCACGCTAACTGCTGGTCCCAGTTCCCTATATGTATTCTTGATATCAATCCCTTGTTTGAGGAATAATTTCCAAATATCTTTCACATTCTGAAGACTGGCTTCTCACGTAATTATTGTTTCCTTTGCTGTGAGAAAGTTTTTGTAATAGTTTCATGTAATCTAACTTATCTATTTTGGGGATTATTGCTTGCACTAAATTTAAGGATATTATTTAAGAAAGTGTTGCCTACTCCAATGCCTTAAAGAGTTTCCTATACTTTATCTACTAGTAGTTTTATTTTTTCTTTCTTTCTTAGGTGTTTTGCCACAAGCCATGTGTGCTTACCAGAGAGAGAAAGAGAGAGAGGGAAAGTGAGAAATCATCTCCCAGGGAAGATGGCCTTGCCACGATCCCTTTTCTTCCAGGCTCTATTCAGAATTTTGGACACACATGTACATGTGCCCAGAGTGATTTTTAAGTGGCTGGGTCTGGGACTTGAACTGTGAATTTCGTCATGTGGGATCCAGCACTTTAACCACCACTCTACCTGCTGACCCATCTAGTAGTAATTTTATAGTTTGAAGCTTTACATTGAAATATTTGATCCATTTTGAGTGAATTCTTATTAATAGTGAGAGATAGGGGTCCAATTTTATTTTTCTACAGTTGGATATTCCATTCCTCCACCATTATTTACTGAAAAGATGCCTTTTCTCATTGCATTGTTTTGTATACTTTGTCAAAAATCAGTTGGCTGTATGATTTTGGGTTTATTTCTCGATATTTTATTCTGTTCCATAGTCTATGTGCTAGTATCATGCTGTTTTGATTATCGCTGCTTTGTAATATATTTTAAGTCATGTAGTGATTTGCCTTAAAATTTAATCTTTTAAAATTTTGTACTTATATTTAATCACATGTGTTTATAGTGTACTTTAAAAAGTTTTATTTAACTTTTTTTATTTATTTATTTTAATTTGACCAGAGATGGACAGAGTGAGAGAGAGAGATGGAAAGTGAGAAAGCAAGCCGCCAGGTCTGTGACTCGAACCACAATTGGCCATGTAGGAGTCCAGAACCCTTAACCACCACACCACCTGCCTGCCCCACAGTGTACATTTTTTTTCCAGCAAAAATATCATGCATTACAGTCAAGACAAAGATATTACTGTATATATTATCATAAGCAAATAGCTTCTTTTTTTTGTCAATTAAGCATACTTTTACTTGTTTTGTCCTTTCTCTTCCCCTCCTCCCTTCCATAGTAATTTTTTTCCTACATTTTATTGATTCAAAAAAGATCTTAAACTAAAAATATGGACAAAGCTAGAATCTAGTGACAAATACACTGCAATTTCTTCTGAAACGTCTTTTTCCTCTCTCCCTTCTCCCTTTTACTAAAGAAAGGTATAAACTAACTTATTTGAAGAAAAATAAGAAAAGAAAAAATTAGGTTAGTCTAAATTAGGTCTATTATTTGTTCAAAGCCCCATAAGAATTAGATTTTTGATGCAAGGAAACAGATACTATTGTATTATTGAACTTATGCAAATAACATTCTGCCACAAAATAAGAATGCTCACAAATATTTTCCAAATGCAAAGAGGTCAGGAAGGGAGAAAAGTTTATGTTTCAGTTAAAAAAAATTTTAACAAATTGCTGAACCTATAAACCACTCAAAAGAAAACCAAATTCATTAAATCTGGAAGACAAAACATAGAAGAAAATCAGTAATGTTTTAGAAAACAGTTCTAGAATTCTACTTCACCAGTTCAGTCTCATGTAATCTCTCTTGTTAAATTTGCAGTGTTACTGTGGCCTGATCTTTCCGCTAAAATCCTGAAAGTTAACATTCAGCATTACTATTGATATTTCCAGACTTGTCCTTACCATTAAGTTGCCCCTTTGCTTGGTCATTTTTTGTTCTCTTATTTCTGTTGGTCTTTAGTTTTTCTAGTGTAGCACTTCCATCTGTATTTCTAGAACTGCCCTGGTATTAGTTAATTCTTTCAGGTTTTGTGTATCTTAGAATGTTCCAGGCTTTTCTTCCCATGTGAAGGATAATCTTGCTGGGTATAGTATTCTTAGTTGAAATTGTTTTTCACTTAACACTTTGAATGTATTTTACCATTCTTTCCTTGCTTGCATTGTTCCTGATGAGAGGTCTGATTTTAGACTGATTGAATATCCTTTGAAAGTAACTTGATGTTTTTCTCTTGCCAATTTTAGTATCTTGTCTCTATCTGTAGTTTTGGTCAATCTAGCTATAATGTGCCTTGGAGAAGATCTTGGGTTGATTCTATGTGAAGTCCTTTTATTTCTTTGATCTGGATATTTGAACACCTCTGTAGGTTTGGAAAGTTTTCTTCCAGGATTTCATGGAATAGATTATCAATGCCCATATTAGTTTCTTCACTTTCTGGGATACTTATTATCCCAATGTTTGGCATCTAATGGTACCTAGTATTATTCATATATTATTCTCATTTTGGGGTGTTATTTTCTCAGTCTTTTTGGTGAACTTTTCTAGGTCAGAGTTTCTGTCTTCTACATCTGAGATTTGATCTTCTGCATGACCTAATCTGTTTTTAATACTTTCATGGGAGGTTTTTGATTTCCTGTATTAAAGCCTTCATCTCTAACAGTTGAGTTTCATTCTTTTTTTTATGGTGTGTATTTCCTTTCAGATGGAGTAAGAAGTTCCTCACCTCCTTGGAACTCATTGTCTCTTTTCTCTTTTATCTTCAGGAGTTCCTTGTCTCTCTTCTTTTGCATCTCTGTTAGCTTTGTCAGTATGGATATTCTAAATTCTTTATCTGATATTCCCATGAGTTTCATTGTACTGTCTGTGGATGATAAAGGGCTGTTCTTTCCCTTTGGGAGAGAGATATTTTCTTGATTTTCCCTATTTCTTGTGCCTTTGCAGTGGTTTCTGGTCATCTGATAGATTATACATTACTCCCTACCTTCTTGAAGTTAATTCTGAGTGTCAGAGGCATGCAGAAGGAGATGACCTGCAATATTTCTGCAGTTCCATTTCCCTGATCCTTACCAAGAAACCTGCACTTTTGTCAGTGGAACTGGATATTACAGATGGTCACGCCACAATCCCTTCTCTTCCATTCTCCTCTCAGGATCTTGGGCATGCACGCACACGCCCCCGGCATGAGTTTTAAGCCACTGGGTCCGGGACGTGAACCACGGTCGACTACGTGGGAGTCTAGTGACATAGCCATTATGCTAACTGCTTGTTCCCTGTTCAGTATATTTTTAATTTCATTTTCTTTTATACAGTCAATCACATTATTTAGCTTATAAAGTGAATATTTCAACATGCGAACATTTCTCCCTAGTCCAGTTGACTAAAATACAACATATCTTTAACAGAAATTGGCACGTTTCTTTGTCCCATTAATGCTTTTCCTCCCCATCTTTCTTTTAATTGTTTTTCCTCAAACTCTACTCTTTCACACATACACTATATCTGTATTTACATCTGTCTATTGTGTTTCTATATCCTTCTTTCTATAACCTTATTCATTCAGTTTTGGCCATAGAGTCCAGACACTTGGTGTATATTAAGTAGAGACATACAATGTCTCTTCTTCATCACTTGGCTTGCTTCACTTAGCAGTAAACCTTCCATATTCATCCACTTTCTGTCAAAAGCCATGGTTTTGTTGTTTTTTATGGCTGAATAATATTCCATAAGAGTATATGTGGCATAGTTTTTTGATCCATTCATCTGTTTGTGGACATTTGGGTTGGTTCCATGTCTTGGCAATTGTGAATAGTGTTGCAATAAACATCGATGTGCAAGCACTTTTCTGATTAAGAATTCTGCTGTTCTTTGGGTACCAAGGAGTGGGATTGCTGGATCATATGGTAGTTCTATTTGTAGATTTT
>NW_006160079.1:83856-87620 GCF_000334495.1 Tupaia belangeri chinensis | reverse complement strand
GAGTGCACGCGCCCTATAGAAAAAACCTCTCAAAAAAAAAATAAATAAATAAAAGAATACCTACATCTCATAGGACCAGCAGATGGTGTGGTGATTAAGGTGCTAGACTTTTACATGGTTTGACTCCTGAACCTGGAGGCTTGGTTTCTCACTTTCTGTCTTTCACTCTTTCAGTCTCTCTTTGGTGAGCACTGTGCCCTCTAGCCAATTAAAATAACAATAATTATTATTAAGTAGTTGGTTTAAAAAGAATATCTATATCTCAGAGTGGTTGAAGGGATTAAATGTGATAATGACTGTGAGGAGATGATTTTTAAAAGACTGTTTCTCCTACATTTTCACTCTATAATCAACACAGAACACTTCTCTGACCAGATGTGTGAGCATCCAGCAAGCAATCAGTTCTATCTCAGTCTGCCTGTTATTCGTATATAGAAATGCTATCGATTTCTGTATATTGATTTTATATCCTGCAACTTTATTGTATTCCTGTATTACTTCCAGTAATTTTTTCATGGAGACCATTGGGTCTTCTATGTATACAATCGTGTCATCTACAAATAGAGAGTTTCACCTCTTGGAGTTAATTCTGAGTTAGAAGCATGGAGGAAGCGATGACCTGCAATATTTGTTTTCTTTTTTTTTTTTAAGTTATTTCCTTTTTTTATCTTTATAGTTATTTTCAATATGACCAGAGTGAGACACACACACACACACAGAGAGAGAGAGAGAGAGAGAGAGAGAGAGAGAGAGAGAGAGAAAGTGAGAAAACAAACCACCAGGTCTGGGACTCTAACCATGATTAGCGATTTGGGAGTCCAGTGCCCCTAACCACCATGCAACATGTCAGCCCCGACCTGCAATATTTCTGCAGCTCCATTTCCCTGATTCTCATCAAGCAACCTGGACTTTTGTCGATGGAACTGCATATTACAAAGGCCTCCCAGTTTCTAAAGAACAAATGCACCTGAGCTGAACTGTGGGGTTTCAACTAAGAATTTAGAGGTGTATGGGAGGAGATGAGCCACATACTCTGCAGCTCTGCATTTCTCCCTGCTGTTTATTTTGCAGTCTCTCTTCTATGATATTTAGTCATTTGGTGGTATATTCACATTTGGCTAATTTGTTGGAGATTTCTGCTTCTGTAAGCTCGTATGCTTCACTTTACTGTGAGGTACTTCTATGCCAATTTCTCCTCTACTACTGTGGTTTACAATGCAGTATCCACAGAAAGAGATTTGAATTCAGATTTACAACGATGAATTTCTTCCTTTCTTTTTTATTTTTCTTCTTCCCTGCTGCTCACTTTGCATTCTCTCTTCTCTGATTTTTAGTCATTTGGTGGTATATTCATGTTTGGCTAATTTGTTGGAGATGTCTGCTATAGTAAGCTCACATAGATCACTTTAATGTGAGGTACTTCCATGTCTATTTTTCCTACTGTGTTTTGCAACATGGTATCCTCAGAAAGAGATTTGAATTCAGATTTATGAAAATGAATTTCTCCCTTTCTGTAGCAGTTCAGCCTTTCTGTAGAAGTTCAGTGAGGTTGAGGTTTTCTATGACCCTAAAAGTATTCAGATGTTTTGCTGCTGAGCACATAGACCTGCCTAGACAGTCAATGTTTGGAAGTTGAGAAGCAAGGTGAGAAAGTCAGTTAAAAGAAAAGATAAAAAAGGGAATAATAATTTAAAAAAGACAAAACAAAACAAAGGTAAAACTCCACCCTATCTCTGCTTATCTAGGTGTTGGGCCAGAAGGAGAGGTTTGAGGCAGCCAGAGGCTTTTTGCTTAAAGGGGCAGGACTGGATCCACCTCAGATGCACATGGATTTTTTTTCTTCACTCACTAAGTGTTGGACCTGTGCAGTTTTTTTTTCTTTTAATTAATTAATTATTTATTTATTTTTAACAATTTGCTATAGAGCATATGTGCTTGCTGAAGAGGGAGAGAGAGAAGAGAGAAAGAGAAAGTGGAAAGTAACGAAACATCCCCAAGGGATGACAGCCTTGCTGAAATCCCTTCTCATTTATTATCCTCTCATGGTTTGGGGAACACACACTCATGTTCCTGTCATTTTTCTAAGCTGCTAGGTCCAGGATCTGAACTGTACAGTTGGCCATGTGGGATACAGCCTCCCTAACCACCACACCATCAACTGTCTATTTTTTTTTTTTTTTAGAGAAATTTTTGCTAAAGGGTGCATGTGCTCGCCAGTGAGAGACAGAAAGCAAGAAATCACCCCTGTCCCTCGTGTGGATGGTCACACCACAATTACTTCTCTTCCATTCTTTTCTTGGAATTTTGGGCACACACGCACATGTGTCCAGCATAAGTTTCAAGCCACTGGGTCTGGGACTCAAACCATGATTGGCCATGTGGGAGTTCAGCTATGTAACTACTACATCATCTGTTGGTCCCAACAACTGTGTTTTAACAGTCACTGTAGATGATACTGATGTCCATTTGCATTTTGAAAACTGTTGCATTATAGGTTCAAGTCTCATTCCCCACTTCCTGTGTTTTTTACACTGGCAAACATTCTAACCAGTTCACTACTGATACAGAATTGATGTCCAACAGTAGAGCAGTTCATATCTAACCAGGAGTACTTTTTTTAAGTTTTTTGTTTTTTTTCTATAGATCACATGTGCCTGATGGAGAGACAGAGAGAGATGGCAAAAGACAAAGTGAGAAATCATCCCCCAGGGGGATGGCCATGCCACAATCTTTTTTCCATTCTCCTCTTGGGATTTTGGGCATGTATGCACATATGTTCAGTGTGAGTTTCAAGGTGCCAGGTCTGAGACTCAAATGCCATTGGCTGTGTGGGAGTCCAGCACCTCAACCACCATGCCACCTGCTGGCCTCAGGACTTTTTTAAAAAACATTTTTTAAATTCATTTTCTAGAGGGCATGTACTATTGTCATAGATAGACATATATAGGTACACACACAGTAACACCCAGAGAGAGAGACAGAGAGAGAGAGAGAGAGAGAGAGAGAGAGAGAGAACACCCTCTAACACCCTCTAACGTAGCATGGTTATGCTGCAACTTCTTCTCCAATCTGTCAGGTTTTGGGGCATGCTCACACACATGCCTGGTGTATTTATCAAACTGCCAGTGTTGGAGTTTGAACCATGTGGTTGATGATGTGGGATCTGCCTCCGTTAACCACCAGGCCACAGAGCCAGCCTTATCTAAGACTTTCAAATGTGCTGAAACCTGATTTATGAACACGGGTCTCACAGTGTTTCTCCTTTTTGTCTGGGGTGTTGTGTTTTCACCACCACCTGCTCATCAGCACCCAGGAACTTGCTACTTAGCTTATCTTCAAACTGGGCCATTATTTGACCAACGGGGCCCTTGTCACTGATCCCAAACACATGCCAACAGTCATATAGGGCTGCCTTCCAAATATTAGGAAAGAAAGTGAGAAACCAGGAACATTCCTCAGCATTATGTGCATGGGTTCAAAAACTCACACACCCATCCCACCTACTTCTATTATGACCAAAGGATACCCACCATATTTGTCAAGTTCCTTAAACCTCGATTCATGGGTTATTTGGATAAAGATAGGATTCTCTCTCACATTTTGATTCCTTCCAATAAGAACAGTTCTCATAATAACCAGTTTCATCAGAGGGCACATGCACTTGCTGGAGAGAGAGACAGAGAAGGAAAGAGAGAAAGAGAAAGCACTCTACCCCCCATGGGTAATGGTCACACTGCAATCCTTTCCCCTATATTTCTCTTTCC
>NW_006160079.1:71899-83845 GCF_000334495.1 Tupaia belangeri chinensis | reverse complement strand
TATTTCGCTTTCCCTTCTGGATTTTGGGCATACATGCATATGTACCCAATGTGGTTTTCAAGCCACCAGGTCTGGGACTTGAATCTCAGTCAATCATCTGGAATATAACAGCCCTAACTACCATGCCACTGACTTGCCCAGAACCAACCCTTAATTCTCTTTTGGGCAAAATACATCCAAATAAAGTTACCTCTCAGCACAGCTACAGCATCCTGGGGGGCCTCTGATTCCAGGTAAAGCTTGCTTGTCATGACAAGTTGCATGACATTGGTATATTGCTCAAGGGATGAATATCATATTCCAGAGGGGAAAAAAAATCAAGTAATTCTGGAGAATTGGTGACTAATTTATTTATAGATGGGTTATTTGTGTGGGCAATTATTTTACTGAATGTGTGGGATCCATTTGTCACATTTTAATTAAACTTCCTTGGTTATATGGGACCATAAAAACTTAATTAGTTTCATATCAATTCCCTTTCCCAAGTGTCCATTATCATGTTTTGTCCACAGTACCACAGTGTCATTTTTGTGAGTTGGTCCCATCCAATTCTATAGCCCATTCAAGGGCAGCTAGCACCTTATGCAACACTCTATTCTAATTAGGAACATTTTGTGCCTTTCCTAGAGCCTAAAACTTATGTTGTGGAAGGCAGCCCTCAAATTCCTCACCTGAAGGGGACCTCTCCTACATCCTACAACTCCAAATTTTACCATTAAAATTGTTTCTTCTCCATTAGGAGATGTGAAATTCTCTTGAGCTGACAGGATACATAACTGCTCTGGGCACAAGCTACATAAATATCTTAGGCTTGGAGTCTTGACTTTCAGGGAGGTCGCCTCTTTTCCATCATAGATTGTCTCGTATCCCTTTGCTAGATGTTGTCATAGTACCTACCAGATATGATTTATAGGAAATAGCACCTCCATCTCTGTGGCTTACCAGATTGTTACTGCTAATTAATTATTTTTTTAATTTACTGATCTTTCCATTTTATGAGAAATTTGTTAAAGTCTACTTTTGCAGAATTGTACTTTTCTCCCTGTTGTTGTTGTTTTATATATTTTGAAACTATTTCTTAGGTGTACATAATTTTTTTCCTCTATTAACGCTTCCTGGTGAAATGTTCCTGTAATAAATATGAAACTTCCTTGTTTGTCTCTTTAATGTTATTTAACTTTTAAATGATGCTTAATTTCTTTTTATTTGTTTATTTACATTTAATCACATGTCTATAGTGTACATTTCTTTTTCCAGCATGAACACCATGCAAGTTAGTCAAGACAAAGATATTACTTTATACATTACCATCAGCAAATAGCTTCTCAGTTTTGGTCAATTAAGCATACTTTTATTTTTACATTCCCCTTTCCCCTCTCTCCTTTCCATACTAAACTTTTTTTTTTCACATTTTATTGATTCACAAAAGATCTTAAACTGAAAATATGGACAAAGCTAGCATCTAGTGACAAGTGCACTGTAATTTTGTTCTGAAACATTTTTCCTCTCTCCATCCCTCCTTTTACTAAAGAGAATTATAAACTAACTTATTTGAAAAATAAAAAAGGAAAGAAAAAAATTAGGTTAGTCTCAATTAGGTCTGTTATTTGTTCAAGCCCGTTAAGAATTCAATTCCTGATGCAAGGCAAAAGATATTATTGTATTATTGAACTTATGCAAATAATCATTCTGCCACAAAATAAGAATACTCACAAATATTTTCCAAATGCGAAGGAGTCAGGAAGGCAGGAAAATTTATGTTTCAATTAAAAAAAAGTAACAAATTGCTGAATTCATCAACCACTCAAAAGAAATCCAAAATCTTTATTTCTGCACGACAAAGCATAAAAGAAAATCAGTAATGTTTTAGACAAATGTCATACAAATCTGTTTCACCAGTTCAGTTTCATGTAATCTCTCTTTTGTTGAATTTGCAGTGTTACTGTGTTCTTATCCTACTGTTTAAATTCTGGAAGTTAACATTCTGCATTATTATTGATACTTCCAAACTTGTCCCTACCATGAAGTTGCCCTTTTTCTTGGTAACTTTTTTTTATTCTCTTAATTCTGTCAGTCTTTAGTTTCCCTGGCATAGCACCTCCTTCAGAACTTGATGAAGAACTGGTTTGGTGTTGGTAAATTCTTTCAGGTTTTGTTTATCTGAGAATGTCTTTATCTTTTCTTCCCATATTAAGTATAATCTTACTGGGTATAGTATTCTCGGTTGAAATGCTTTATCACTTAACAATTTGAATATATTTTCCTATTCTTTCCTTGCTTACATTGTTTCTGATGAAAGGGCCAATGTTAGCCTGATGAGATGCCCTTTGAAAGTAACTTGATGTTTCTCTCTTGCCAATTTTAGTATCTTGTCTCTGCTATTGTTTTGGTCAATCTGGCTATGAGGTTCCTTGGAGAAGGTCTTCTTGGGTTGATTCTATGTGGGGTCCTTTGTATTTCTTGGATCTGCATATTTGAATGCCTCTCTAGGTTTGAAAAGTTTTCTTCCAGGATTTCATGGAATAGACTATCAATGCCCATATTAATTTCTTCACATTCTGGAATATCGACTATCCAGATGCTTGGAAGTCTAATGGTATCTATATTTTTTGTATATTATTCTCATTTTGGGGTGTTATTTTCTCAGTCTTTTTGGTGAATTTCCTAGGTCAGAGGTTCTGTCTTCTACATCTGAGATTCAATCTTCTGCATGATCAAATATGCTTTTAATACTTTCAAGGGAGGTTTTGATTTCTTGTATTACAGCCTTCATCTCTAACAGTTCCATTTGATTCTTTTTTATAGTGTGTATTTCCTCTCTCAGATCATACATGAGCTTCCTCATCTCTTGGAACTTGTTTCTTCCTCCTGCATCTTCTGGTGTTCATTGTCTCTCTTTTCTTGTATCTCTGTTAGCTTTGTCACTATGAATATTCTAAATTTTTTATCTGATATTTCCAGAAGTTCTCCTGTATTGTCTGTGGAGGGTGAGGAGTTATTCTTTTCCCTTAGGGTAGAGTTTTTTTGGTTTTTCATATTTCTTGTTCCTCTGTGGTTGTTTCTGGTCATTTGATAAATTTGAGCATTCAGAGGCATGCAGGAGGAGGTGATCTGCAATCTCTACAGTACCATATTTTTCCTTTTTGCAGTAAATTCAATGAAAATTGAGGATTAAACTGATCATAAAGGTATTAGGATACTTGAGTGTTGTGCACCTAGACCTGTCTAGAAACTCAGTGTGTGGAGGCCGAGCTGAAAAGTGAGAAAGGTAAAAAGAATATAAAAAGGAAAAGAGAGAAAAAAGACAAAAACAATTTAAAATATTTTTCATTTTAAGCATGAAATGAAAACTATGTAGTGCGCGGGAACCAGCAGTTAGCGTAATGGCTATGTCACTGGATTCCCACGTAGTCGACCGTGGTTCATGTCCCGGACCTGGTGGCTTAAATCTCACGCCAGGCGCGTGTGCATGCGTGCCCAAGATCCCGAGAGGAGAATGGAGGAGAAGGGATTGTGGCATGACCATCCCCCCTGGGGGGTGATTTCTCGCTTTCTGTCTCTATGTCTCTCTCTGTCTGTCTGGCGAGCACACGCGCCCTATAGCAGAAAAAAAAAGAGAGAAAAAAGAAAAAAAAACCTATGTAGTGCGCTAGTGTGCTGTGCTAATGGGGCCCTCAGAACTCAGATTCTATATCTGAGATGTCTGGTGATTGGCTTGTCCAATGGGGGCATGAGGAAAGGTAAAATTAGCAAGATAAAAGGGTGACAGAGAGCTAAGAAGTTTAAAAATTAAAACAAAAAATTAAAAATAGAGAGCGACAGAAAGAGACAGAATAAAGAGGGTGCTCTAACCTGGCTCCTGGCTAGATTTGGGGGACAAGAGGGTGAAGTCTGGGCAGAAGATCTTTGGTGGTTCTAATGCCTAAATGGAGCTGCTCAGAACTCAGATATAAATGGCTGGTGATTGGCTTGTCCTGGCTCCTGGCTAGATTTGGGGGTCAGGGCCATATACACACACATTCATACATATATATATTTTTTTTTTGAGAGGTTTTTGCTATAGGGCGCATGCACTCGCCATAAAGACAGAGAGAGACAGAGAGACAGAAAGGGAGAAATCATCCCCCAGGGGGTATGGCCACACAGCAATCCTTTCTCCTCCATTCTCCTTTCGGGATCTTGGGCATGCACGCACACACACCCGGCGTGAGTTTAAGTCACCAGGTCTGGGACTTGAACCGTGGTAAGCTACATGGGAGTTCAGCAACATAACCATTATGCTAACTGCTGGTCCCTGTATATATTTCTTAAATCAGTAAGTACTGTCTCTTGTCTCTCAATTCTCCTTTATCTTTCTAATTTCAGAATCCATGTGCATCTGAGGTAGATCCAGCCCTGCCCCTTAACTGGAAAGCCTCTTCCCCAAACCTCTTCTTTTGGCCCAACACCTAGTGAAGCGTGGTGGTGGTGGTGGTGGTGGGGGTCTTTGTCTTTTTTCTGTCTCTGTGTCTCTCACTCTCTCTTTCTCTTTGCCTCTCTGTCCCTCCCCCCAGATGTCCTTCCTCAGATCCTCCTCTTTCACACACACTATATCTGGTATTTACATCTATATACTGTGTTTCTATATCCTTATTCAATTAGTTTCAGTCATAGAATGCAGACACTCAGTATATATTAAGTGGGGACATACAATGGGGAGAGACTCATCTTTATAAATCTGAATTCAAATCTCTTTCTATGGATACCATTTTGCAAAACACAGTAGTAGAGGAGAAATTAGCATAGAAGTACCTCACAGTAAAGTGAAGAATATGAGTTTACAGTAGCAGAAATCTCCAACAAATTAGCCAAATGTGAATATACCACCAAATAACTAAAAATCAGAGAAGAGAGACTGCAAAATGAGCAGCAGAGCAAAATACGGAGCTGCAGTGAGTGCAGCTCATCTCCTCCCACACACCTCTGAATTCTTAGTTTAAACTCTGCAGCCCAGCAGAGGTGCACCTGTTCCGTAGAAACTGAGAGGCCTTTGTAACATCCAGTTACATCGACAAGTCCAGGTTGCTTTGTGAGGATCAGAGAAACAGAACTACAGAAATATTGTAGGTCATCTCCTCCCACACGCTTTTTTTTTTTTTAAAGAGTTTTTTGCTATAGGGCACATACGCTTGCCAGAAAGAGAAATAGAAAGCAAGAAATCTCTCTCCAGGGGGATGGCCATGCTGTAGTCCCTTCTCCTCCACTCTCCTCTTGGGATCTTGGGCACGCACGCACACATGCCTGGCATGAGTTTAAGCTGGTCTGGGATTCAAACCGTGGTTGACTACCTGAGAGTCCAGCAACATAGCCATTATGGCACCTGGTGGTCCCAGGAAAAGGCCAACTTAATGGTAAGGGTAAATCTGGAAATATCAGTAATAATGTGGAATGTTTGTAGAGGTTAGTTTCTCTCTTTCATGGTGCTGAGTTACCACAAATACTTGGCATTTCTTTCACTGTATGTTAATCTGTCTGTTATATCTGTGTATGTTTACAACACTGTTTCTAGTAATTTTGGAAGAAGAATATGGGGCATATTGCCAGGCAGAATATATCAGAAGCTAAAACAAAACAAAAATGACCACCACCATTGCTAGTCAATATAATTGTGGGAATTCTAGCTAATGAAATATAAATAAAGGAAAGAAAAAGACACATAATTTTTTGCACAGTATGTTATTATCCCCATAATACACCAATTGAAATGGTTCAGAGAGGGCCATTGTCAAGGTGAAGGTAAAAGAGATTGTTACATTCTATAGCTCACATTCTGTTTTGAAGAAATATGGTGTCAACAGATGGAACCCAGTCTCTCCGACTGAATGAAACTATAAAACCTGTACATAATAGATGATACAGTTCTTTGGAACTGTAAAGTAAATAGAACATGAATTGAGAAAACAAGACCAGAATTCAAAATATTGCAGAGGTTATGGTAAGTTTACTGATGCTGCCCCCATACCCACCCCATTATCTTCCAGCCTGGACTCAAGGCAGCCTCAAACCCAAAAATTGGTTTCAGTGTAGATGAAGAAATTTCTAGGAAGAACCTTTTAGTTCAGGCTTCTGGAGTAAAAAAGAGGTCTCTTGGAGGCCATACTGATGACTTAAATTCCTGTAGCCACCTTCCTCTCTTATCAAAGTTTCTGTGATGCTAAGGGTAGAGTGAACCCATATTGCTTTTCTCCTCTCTGTCATGTGGCCATTGGGATCCTAATACTGTCACAGGAAGTGTGTGGTGGAGAAGAATAAATAAAACTCTAATTTCCTTACCGGAGAATCAGAAAGGGGAACCTCAGTAACTGCAAAGTACCAGCAAGATTGCAGACAAGGAGGAGCTTAGTGAGTCCATACAATTGTTTATGAATACCTTGATTCACCACCAACTGTGTATCTGTGAACCTTATTCTAATCAACATAGCAAAGATATATTACAGAAAGTAATAAAAGAGTAATAAAAGTAAACCATGAGTAGCTCTATTAATACTAAAGAAGGTAGACTTCAGAGAAAAGAAAATTACATATGTAAAGAGGGATATTACACAGTGATAAACATGTCAACTCACAAAGAATACACAACAATCCAAAATGAGTATGCAGCTAAAAATCAATGCCCGTCATTGTTAATGGGGAAATTTTGAGTGGTTACCCCATAGTCTATATTGGAAATCCTAAGCATTGTAATAAGATTATCAAAAGAAACAAAAGTCCTACATTTTGGAAAATAAGAAACAAAACTGTCCTTATTATCAGGCAACATGATCCTCTCTGTAAAAATAAAACAAAACCCCAAAACGAAGAAATCTCAAAAAATAAAAAAGATCTAGTAGAACCAATGAATAAATTTAACAAAGAGAAAACAAGGTCAATCCACACAAAAAAATCACATTTCTATATACTAGCAGGATACAATTAGAAACTGAATTTTTACAAAATACTATAAAAGTATTTACTATAGCAGCAAAGGAAGTGAAATACTTGTATAGTATAATGTACAAAATCTGTATGCTGAAAATTGCAAAACACCAATGAAAGAAATAAAAGATGACCTAAATAAGTGAAGAAACATACTATGTTCATGAGTTGTAAGACTCAATGTAGTAAATATGTCAGTTCTTTCCAAATTTTTCTATTAATTTAATCCAAGTCTAGGGTGAGCCCTGTGCTCGGGACTTGGGAGCAACTTTGGGACTTCCTACACACTGTCACCTACTTCTTCAGTGCCCTGGGCTTGCCCTGCCCTTCACTCACCACGATACTTAAGCCTGGTCTGGGAAGGTCTCCTTGAGTGAGCCTGTACTTGGGGCTTGGGAGCAACTTTGGGACTTCCTGCACACCATTGCCTACTGCTCCAGTGGCCTGGGCTTGCCACCTCTGCTGCCCAATGGGATACTTAAGTCTGACACAGTCAGGCATCGTTGAGTGGGCCCTTGCTCACTTGGGGACTTGGGAGCAACTTTAGGACTTTCTACACACCATCTGGGACCACTCTAGCAACCTGGGCTTACCTTGCCTGCAGCAACCTGGGCTTGCCTTGCCTGCAGCAACCTGGGCTTGCCTTGCCTGCTGCCCACGGGATACTTAAGCCTGGTCTGGGTAGGTGAGCTTGCACTCAGCACTTGGAAGCAACTTTGAGATTTCTGGTACTCCAACCCATGCACTGTACTTGATGTTTTTCACTAAACTATGTCACTGAGACTTGAACCACGATCGACTACATGGGAGTCCAGCAACATAGCTAACTCCTTGTCCCTGTTTTTATCTTTTCTTTTGTTAATGTGATGTATTACATTTATTATTTTTCATATGTTGAACTATCTTTGCATCGTTGGAGTAAATCCTACTTTGTCATGATGTATAATAGTCTTAATATGTTGTTGAATACAATTTCCTGGTATCTTGTTGAGAATTTTTGCATCCATTTTCATCAGGGATATGGGCCTGAAGTATTCTTTTCTCGTGATGTCCTTGTCTGGGTCTGGAATTAAGATGATGGAGGCTTTATGGAATGAATTCAAGAGGATTCCTTCCTTTTGAATTTTTAGAAATAGTTTAAGAGAATTGGGGTTAGTTCTTTAAAGGTTTTGATTCCATGTTCAATATAATTTCTCTACATTTCAATTTGTAAAGGCTTGTTTTGTGTCCTATCATGTGGTCAATCTTCAAATATGTTCCATGTGGGGATGGGAAAAATGTGTATTTTGTGGTAGTTGGGTGAAATACCCTGCAGATGTCTGTCAAATCTATTTCATGTATGGTATCATTTAGATCTTGTATCTTTTTGTTTATTTTTTGTTTAGATGACCTATCCAGTGGTGAGTTGAGATCCCCTACAGTTACTGTGTTGCAATCTATCTCTTCTTGATTAATCTAGCTAACTGTGTGTCAATTTTGCTTATCTTCTCAAAGATCCAGTTTTCAGTTACATTTATTTTTTGTATAGTTCTTTTGTTCTCCATTTCATTTATTTCTGCTTGAATCTTAATTATTTCTTTCTCTTGGATTTTTCTTTTGCTGTTGTTGCTGTTTTTCCTGTTGCCTGAGTTGTGTTGTTAGGTTATTTGCCACCTTTCTACTTTTTTCTTGTGGACACTAAAATTGCTATGAGCTTCCCTCTGATAACTGCTTTTGGTGTGTCCCATAGGTTATAAACAGTTATTTGATTATTATTATTGGTTTCTATGAACTTTTTGATACCACTGTTAATTTTTTTCACACTTGTAAAGTTATTTAGAAGTAGGTTATTTATTTCCATGTGATTGAATTTTCAAGGGCTCTTTCTGTAGTTGATTTTAAGTTTGATTCCATCATGGTCAGAAAAGATGCTAGGTATAGTTTCTATACCTTTGAATTTTTAAAGGTCAGTTTTGTGCCCTATCGTGTTGTCAATCTTCACAAATGTTCCATGAGGGGATGACAAAAACGTATATTTTGGGGTAGTTGGGTGAAATACTTTAAGTCCATTTTATGTATGGTATCATTTACATCTTGTATCTTTTTCTTTATTTTTTGTTTAGCTGATTTGTACAGAGGAGTCAGTGAAAGGTTGAGATCCACTACAATTATTGTGTTGCAGTCTATCTCTCCCTTGAGATCTAACAGTCTCTCTTTGATGTATTTACATGCTCCAACAGTAAGTGCATAGATATTTACAAGTGATATATCTTCTTGGTGAACAAGTCCTTTTAGTATTATATAATGTCTTTCTTTGTCTCTTCTTACATTGTTCACCTTAAAGTTTATTTTGTCTGATACAAGCATCACTATTCCAGCCTTTTTTCAGTTTCCATTTGCATGGACTATCTTTTCCTAGCCCTCCATTTTCAGTCTATGTATGTCCTTACCAGTGGGGTGTGTTTCTTGTGAACAGCATATACATGGCTTCTGCTTTTGTATTCATTCAGCCAATCTGTGTCTTTTTTTTAAAGAATTATTTTATATAACTTTATTTATTTATTTATTATTGATTTTTTTTTTTTATTTAGAGAGGGACGGAGAGAGAGAGAGAGGGAGAAAATGAGAAAGGAAGCTGCCAGGTCCGGGACTCAAACTGCAGTTGGCCATGTGAGAGTCCAGTGCCCCTAACCACCATACCACTTGCCAGTCTCCAGTCTGTGTCTTTTAATGAGAGAATTTAATTCGTTAAAATTGAAGATTATTATTGATTTTTCCCTGTCATTTTGGTTTTTTCTCAGTTTTTTTTTTTATTCTCCTGTTTCTGTTTGTCTCTCTTTAGTTATTCTGATACAACACTCCTCTCAGTACTGCCTATAAAGCTGATCTATTGTTGGTGAATTATTTCAGTTTTTGTTTATCTGAGAATATTTTTATTTGTTCTTACCATTCGAAGGACAATCTTGCTGGATATAGTATTCTTAGTTGAATTCTTTTTTCTTTTAATGTTTTGAACACATTTTCCCATTCCTTCCTTGCCTACAGTGTTTTAGTTGAGAAGTCTGATGCTAGCCTAATTGGATAGCTTTTATAAATAACTTGACATTTTTCCTTTGCCATTTTTAGAATATTGTATTTGTCTTTAATTTTTTTACCAATCTTGGTATGATGTCCTGGCGGGAGGATCTTTTTGTGTTGATTCTATTTGGGGTCCTTTTTTGTATCTTGAGTCTAAATTTCTCCATGTTTCTGTATATTTGGAAAATTTTCAGATAGCATTTCATAAAAGAGGTTTTCCATTCTTTTATCAGTTTATTCACTGTCTGGAATACCCATTATATGGATATTTGTGCATTTCATGGTATCTAGTATTTCTTGCATGTTGTCCTCTTTCTTTTGGGGGGGTTTCCTTCTTTTCAGTGATTTTGTCTATGCTGAAGACTTTGTCTTCAGGGTCAGTAATTTGTTCTTCTGTATGGTTCAATCTGCTGTTAATGCTTTCTTGGGAGATTTAAATTTCTTGTATTTTATTCCTCATTGGGCTCACTAATTTATTTCATTGTTTATATCAAATGTTGCTTAGTCAGCTAGACTTCCCCTATTAATTTCCTGCTTACATTTCCTTGTGCAGCAAATTTTCTGTCCTGATTGTTTTTTTTTCTATCAAGGCACATGGGAAGATGATCCAGCCCCCTCACCTGTCTCCATTTGCTAGCTTTCTCATCACTCACCCTTAAATGGTTAAAGAATTTAAAAACAAGCCCTTCACAGAGTCATCATGATATCAGTGGACAGACTTGTTTGAAATAGAAATGGAAGGGCCTCTTAATTAAGAAGGTCCAAGGAAGAGCAAATTACTGCTGTGTACCAGAAGTAGTTTCAAGAAGAGCATAGTCTGGAGAGGAATGTGGCTGCACAGGTTGAGAAGGAAATACAGGTGGAGAAAGTGAGGGCATCGGTTGAGAAGATGGAGGCACAGGTTGAGGGTGTCTTTCTATTAATAAGGATAATAGAGAGGCAGTATCTATCTGACATTTAGTGCATATAACAAAATTGTCATTGAGAGCCCAAAAGGTTTGAATATAAGGGATTTCAACAACTTCCATGAGTGTCTGTCCAATGTGCTAGGTGGTTTTGGGCAAATGTTCCCATCCATTGTTCTAAGGTGAATATTTAACTTTAGTAAGGCTAAGAAGATAAATGCTCCAAAGAAGAATGAAATTATTCTCTACCAGTTAGATCCTCCCTTAAATATTTCCTGAGCCACTAGTTGAAATTGAGAATGAACATTATCAAGACCTGTCTAAAGGTGGAGTAAAACTGGGAACTGGGAACAGAATTCAAATGAGAGTGGTTCAAAGCAACCCTGAGAACTCAGCTCAGTGAATCCAGAAGGGACACTGCCTGGATAACATACATAAGATTAGTAGACAAGATTTGAGACCAGGTTCCACTCATTGATTTTGGATATCTAAGAGTGGAATGGGGAGAGAAAAATTTTTAACTTCTTATAAATGGAAGCAGTTTTTTTGAAAAATTTGATTTATTTATTTTAATTATTATTTACATATTTAATCACTATAGATAATTTAGATTGTAAAGAGACTTTACCCAGCACCATATACACTTCAGTCCAGCCCAGTTGAGAATACTATACACGTCCTCATCAACAAATAATAAACCATATCTGTGTCCCACAAATGTTTTACCTCTTTATTTTTTCCCCAAATTTCCTTTTCTATGCTCTTCTCTTCCCAACTCTTTCCACTTTGACTCTAGAGTTCATAACAATTTTTAATGCTTGTATGTCCTCAAGTCTTTCAGAGACTGCCAATAGAGTGTGGACAGTCGGTATATGTTTTTTTTTTCTACACATTTTATTGATTTATAAAATACCTTAAACTAAAAAATATGGACAAAGCGGGAACCAGCAGTTAGTGTAATGGCTATGTCGCTGGACTCCCACGTAGTCAACCGCGGTTCGCATCCCGGACCCGGTGGCTTAAAACTCAC
>NW_006160079.1:61951-71462 GCF_000334495.1 Tupaia belangeri chinensis | reverse complement strand
AGCTGATAATTTCAAGAAAAGCAGTTTTGAATTGGTAAGGAAATTTGCTTAAAACTTAAAGCCTGGAAACAGGTTAGTATTCTGTTCAAATAGTATGTACATGAATCTATTGACAGCTCAAGACAGGAAAAAAACTCTTAAAACTGGACAAAAACGCCTAGAAGAAAAGTAGCAATATTTTAGTCAAAAGTCACAGAATGCTATTTTACCAGTTCAGTTTCATGTATTTAATCTATCTTGTTGTGGTTTGATCTTCCCGATTGAATTCTGGGATATAATATTCTACTCCAGACTTGTCCCTACGATTAAGTTGGCCATTTTCTTACTTTTTGAACTCTTATTTCTGTGTGTCTGTATTTAATTTTCCTGGTATAGCACTCCCTTGAGAACTTCTTGGAGATCTGGTCTGGTGTTTGTAAATTCTTTCAGGTTTTGTTTATCTGAGATTGTTCTTGTCATTTCTTCCCATATGAAGGAAAATCTTGCTGGGTAAAGTATTGGTGGAAACTGCTTTTCTCTTAACACTTTGAATAGATTTTCCTATTCTTTCCTTGCTCGCATTGTTTCTGATGAGAGGACTGTTGTTAGCATGATAGGATATCCTTTGTAGGTAATTTGATATTTCTCTCTTGCTAATCTTAGTATCTTGTCTTTGTCTGTGATTTTGGTCAATCTGGCTATAAGGTGTCTTGGAGAAGATCTTCTTGGGTTGATTCTATTTGGCATCTGTTGTATTTCTTGGGACTGGATCTTTGAGTGCTTCTCTAGGTTTGGAAAGTTTTCTTCCAGGATTTTGTAGAATAGATTATGAATGCCCTTATTGCTACTCTTTGCTTTCTGGGATACCAATTATATGGATGTTTGGATGCTTGATGATATCTAGTATTTCTTGTATATTATTCTCGTTTTTTGGGAGTCAATTTTCTCAATATTCATGGTGGATTTTTCTAGGCCAATGATTCTATCTTCTACGTCTGAGCTTTGATTTTCTGTATGATCTAGACTGCTTTTAATACTTTCAAGGGAGATTTTGACTTCTTGTATAATAGCCTTCATCTCTAACAGGTCCATTTGATTCTTTTTTAAAGGCTTAAAATATGTTTTAATAACTTGATGCTGCATTATTCCTCCATTTCTCAGAAACAACTCCAAATGTAAGGTATCAGAACAAATCGAGCATGGCACACCAATAAAAAAACCGCACAGCATAACTACCTAAGATAGGCAAAACTAAGAGCTACTGTCAGACCTTCAAATTACAGCAACCCTGTTCCCAAGATTGTACTAGGCCTATCAAGAAAAGCTGTGAACAGCAACATCTCAGACACAAAGAGGCCATTCCTGGGTTGTCCTTACCCAGGAGAAAAATAGAGGCAATTTAACACAGGATTTTTAAAAAAGATATACTAAAATGAAAATCTCTAAGAGAAAATGTTTTCCTTAGGACATGAAAGGATAATATATAGGATAACAGAACCGTATGTACCCTGTGACCTCTGTGGACATTTGCCTGAATTCTCACCTGGGAGCAAATGGAGCAATGGGGCTAAGGTCATTGGGGGATGTTAGAATTTTGTGGTACATGTGGTTGTATTACTGGGGTTAGGGAGTGTAGATGAGAAAGCAACTATAACATGATGGGCAAAAATGGAATGATCAAGATTAATGGGGCTTACCTGGATCCATTTTACCATGGTTCCCCCAGGTCCTCAACAATTATAACAATCATATCTGATACTTAGGAATGCACCACACAGACATTGATTAATCAATATACCACACAGAACTGACTTGTTAAATACCACCCTTCCCTTGTCCTCTGCCTCCAGTATTACTCCCTAAAGTAGTACAGGCAGGAAAGACCTAACTATTGGGAGGAATCCATAACATTTTTCCAGGATAGAATTCTGGCTAGTCCCAAAAAGGTCCTTCTTTTAAGGATTTTAGGAAGCTAGATGCAGCAACTTTATTAGTATCGGTGACCTTTGTTTGGAGCAAATTCAGCTTCAGGAGTTGCATGGTTGAATGTAGGAGGAGTTCCACCAATTGCCCCAATTCCTTCTATTGTAGCAGCTTAACCAAAGCATACAGTTGTTGGTGGAGTCAATCCCAAGGTTCCATCTGGCATCATAGCGACAGGTCCTGGAGGAGCTGGGGTACCAGCTGGCACAGGAGCAGGGGGCATGGCACCTCTGTTGTTTATGCCCATGGTATCTCCCATAGCCATCTGATCCATTCGTATCTCCTGCTCTCTCACATCAGGGAAGGTTCCCTTGAATCCTTCCTGCTGTCACCGCATCATTTCTTCCTGCTGCCGCCACATCTTTTCCTCAGGGCGCTTGCGCTCCTCCTCCTGTCTGAGCTCCAGTTGCTTTCATTTTTGCACCTCTAGGTAGTGCAGCTCTTCCATCCTCCGAAGTACTTCTTGACACCTCATCAAATCCTGCCTCATTAACATGACCTGGTGCTCATGGTGGGCAGCCTCCATCTTCATCTCCAGCTTCTCACAAGCCTCCTTGATGTTGCAGTCCACTTGGTCCTGCTGCTGCTTTTCCATCTCAATGAGTGCCTTCCAGCGCATGGCATACTCATACTCAAAGGACCTGGGCTGTGTGTGTCGCCGTTACTCTGAGGAGAGAAGAGTTGGTAGAGGAAGTCGAGGTTAGAGAGGACTTGGAGGCACTTTGCTGTCTTGAATCTAAGTTGAGGGTACAAAAATGCAGAGCAATAAAACCTTTAATTTGGAGAAACAAAACCATACTCCAAAGAAGCATCATCAGCATCACCACAAACAGCACCATCAGCAGCAACAGCAACAGCCACCGCCATCACCAATACCTGCAAATGGGCAACAGGCCAGCAGCCAAAATGAAGGTTTGACTATTGACCTGAAGAATTTTAGGAAACCAGGAGAGAAGACCCTCACACAGTGCAGCCATCTCTTTGTGGGCAATCTTCCTCCTGATATCACTGAAGAGGAAATGAGAAAACTATTTGAGAGATATGGGAAGACAGGTAAAGTCTTCATTCATAGGGACAAAGGCTTTGGCTTTATCTGCTTGAAAACCCGAACCCTAGCAGAGATTGCCAAAGTAGAATTGGATAATATGCCACTCCGTGGAAAGCAGCTGCGTGTGCGCTTTGCCTGCCATAGTGCATCCCTTATTGTCCGAAATCTTCCTCAGTACATGTCCAACAAACGATTGGAAGAAGATCTTTCTGTGTTCGGCCAGGTGGAAAGGGCTGTAGTCATTGTGGATGATCGAGGAAGAGCCCTCCGGAAAAGACACTGTTGAGTTCTCAGGAAAGCCAGCTGCTCTAAAAGCTCTGGACAGATGCAGTGAAGGCTCCTTTCTGCTAACCACATTTCCTCGGTCTGTGACTGTGGAGCCCTTGGAATAGTTAGATGATGAAGAAGGACTTTCAGAGAAGCTGGTTATAAAGAACCAGCAATTTCACAAGGAGTGAGAGCAGTCACCCAGATTTGATTATTTTTTATAGTGTGTAATTCCTCTTTTAGATCTTGCAAGAATTCCCTCACCTCCTGGAACTCATCAGCTCCTTTCTTCTGCCTCTTCTGCAGTTTATTGTCTCTCTTCTCTTCTATCTCTGTTAACTTCATCATCAAGAATATTCTAAATTCTCTATCAGACTTTTCCATGATTTCCATTGAACTGTCTATGGATGAAGAGGAATGTTTCTTTTCCCTTGGAGGAGGGATAATTTCTTGCTTTACCATATTTCTTGTGGCCCTGTGGTGATTTCTAGTTATCTGATGGATGGTGTGTTTTTTCCTAATTCTTGAAGTTCAATTTGAGCGTTCAGGAGAGTGCAGAAGGAGATGATCTGGAATCTCCTTGTCATTCCATTTTTATCCCTTTGTGCAGCAGATTCAGAGGATATTGAAGAAAATGTTAACCCTAATAGTATTTGGAGATTTGGCTATGGTTTCCTTAGATCTGTCTAGAAACATAGTGAATAAAGATTGAGGAGGTAAGTGATGAGATCAAAGAAAAAAATTAGAAAAAGAGAGAGAGAGAGAGAAAAGAGATAAAAAGAAGGAAAGGGTGGGCGGGCGAAAGGGGGTTATTAGCAAGATAAAGGAGGAGCTGAAAGCCAAGAGAATACTTTATCTTAAAAAATTTTAAAAAGGAAAAATTACAAAAAAATGAGAAGACACAGAGAGAGAGAGACAGAGACAGAGACAGAGATAAGGCTAGAGGAGCTCCCTACTACTCAAGTTTGGGGGCTGGAGGCTGAATTATCAGTAGAAAATCTTCATTTCTCTTTTTTTTTTCCCTGAAATGACTACTTCTCAGCAGCAATGGAGTTTGATTCTTTTTTATGGTGTCCAATTCTTCATTTATATCGTGGAAGGATTTCCTCATCTCTTGGAGCTCAATGTCTCTTTTTTTTCTTGCATCTCATAGTATTTTGTTACAATAAATGTTCTGAATTCTTTCTCTGACATTTTGTGAATATCCTCTAATATAATAGTTCCCTACATGGAGACAAGTTACAGTGTTCCCTTGCTGGAGATGTATTACTTGATTCTCTCATCCTTCAGGCTCTTCTCCTATTTTTAGTCATTTGGTAATGTATTGACTTCTGTCTAACTTGTTGCAAAAGAATTATGAAACTGTGAGCTTGTATGTTTCCCATACTATTTTCTCTCTTCTACTGTGTTCTCCAGTGTGGAAAACCAGGAGGAGTTTTGCAATTGGATTTATGAAAGTGAATTTCACTATTTTTGCAACCACTACAGTAAGGTGGAAAGAATTCTCCAAAGCTCACAATGTCCAAAATTTAGCTACTATGCACCTAGTTGTCTCTAGGCAGTGGGTAAAGGCTGGGCAGTAAAAGAGGAGGTTAAGGTAATACAAAAAGAGCAGGAAATAGAAAGAGGAAGAGAAAGCAAAGAAAAATGAAAAGAAAGGCATTACAAGAAAAAGAGGGGAAAATTAAAAATGAAATTGGGTTAAAAATGGAAAACCACACACTGCACGCGATGTGAAGGCCCAACCCAGGAAGAGGTGAAGGACCCTAAAGGCTTTCTGTCCTGGGTGAGGGAAGAAGAGATAAATTAACACAGGAAAGGCACAAACAGGGTGGAAAGCTGTTTGTTGTTGTTGTTGTTGTTGTTTAAAGAGAGAGAAAAAGTTAGAAGGGACAGAGCAAAACAAGAGGGAGACACTTGTGTACTGACTAGCATTGGGGTCTGTGGGGGAGTCCTGGCTGGGGGAGTACTTCACAGCCCTGAAGCTGAACTTAGAGGTCCAAGATAGGGAGGGATGGAAGACCCTGGAGGCTTTCTGTTCTGACTAACACTGGGGTCTGCATGGGAGCCCTAGCTGGGGGAGTACTTCACAGCCCTGAAGCTGAACCCAGAGCTGAAGGCAATTTTTAATTTATTCTCCATTTGGAATGGACTAAGGTGTGACCTGTGGTTGAACCTACCCAGTTATAAAACTCCTGTAAATAAAATGATAAATCTTCAGTAAAAAAAGGATGTCATTTTCTTAGGAGAGATCAGATCGAAGGAGGGAACAGGGAGGATTTTTAGGATGTCAAGCTAAGTTTCACATTTGGCCCAGGAACTATTGATGTTGACCATATTTTCCATCAAATTCATAATCAGATATCTTATATTTCTGGTGACCTCATTTACCATTAACCTTATATTCAGTTTTCTCCTGATTCCTGTACCTTTTATCTGTACTATGGTTTGGGGGCTAAATCAAGAGAGACTTGTTAACTTAGAACAGGCTTTGTTTTTGCCATAGGGTGGGTGCCACCATGCCCAACTTAGAACAAGCTTGGAGTGTACCCCAAATTCAGTGAGACTTAATAAGTGATATAGAACTCTGTGGTGTGGGGATCTAGGAAGAGGGCAGTTAAGTAGGTGTCCCCAAATTGCCAATAAGCAACTTTCTATTTCTATCAGAGGAATGAAGAGGAGTAAAGGTCTGACAGGAACAATATTATGTGATCCTCTCAACACTGCCAATCTAATTTAAACCATATGCATGCCAAAGGTGGAAGAGTCTTGATTATTTTGCCTAAGGCATATTTTGGTCTTTCTGAATACTAGTTGATCAGTATGAGGGGGATAAAGGAGGGTTGTTGAGCAGAGATTTTAGATCCCATAGAGAAAGAGGATCTCCTGTTTAATTTTTTATGAGACCTGTATGAAGAAGGAGAAGAAAGACTGTGGGCTTGAGGGTAAAAGAGCAGAGGAACTCCTTTTGACACTCAGTTGAGCAGTGGGGAAATTTCAACCTCAGAGCCTTCCAGCTCCCCAGGGAGTAGCCCTGGTAGATGCTTTCAATTACTCAGAGACATTCAGTTTCTCCCACATGACAGTTGGAGTCCCTAGGCCTGCAGAGAAAAGAGAAGCTCAACTTTCTTTAATGCATCATGGCAAATTCCTGGATATGTATTACTCTCTTGCTAGCAGGTAAAAAGTCTGAAGGAAAGGAAAGAAAGGAATTTGAAGCCATCCCCCATAGTAGATTAATAATCTACTCCACAAAATTCTGAAAGAAAAATTTCCAAGTCTAGAGAGGTATTCAAACATCCAGACCCAAGAAATACAAAGAACCCCAAGTAGAATCAGTCCATGAATATGGTATCATTATAGCTAGATTGGCCAAAACCACAGACAAGATACTAAGATTGGCAAGAGAGAAATGTCAAAATCACTTTCACAAAGACTATCCCATCAGGCTAACTCTGGACCTCTCATTGGATACAATGAAAGTAAGTAAGGAATGGGGAAATATATTCAAAGTGTTAAATGAAAAACAGTTTAAACCAAGAATACTATACCCAGCAAGATTATCCTACATATGGGTAAAGAAGATAAAAAACGTTCTCAGATAAACAAAACCTGAAAGAAATGGCCAACTCTAGACCAGCTCTTCAAGAAATTCTGAAAGGAGTACTATACCAATAAAACTAAAGACAAACAGACAGGAATTAGAGAACAGAAAACAACCAAGTATATGGTCAACTCAATGGCAGGAACAAGTCTGGAAATATTGATAATAACGTTAAATGTTAATGGATTAAATTCCCCAATGAAGACACACAGACTGGTTGAATGGATTAAAAACCAGAAACCCTCCATCTGCTGCCTACAAGAAACACATCTCATGGATAAAGATATACATAGTCTTAATGTAAGGGCTAGAAAAAAGGTATTCCATGCAAATGGAAACCAAAAAGGAGCAGGAGTCACTCTACTGATTTTGGACAAAATAGGCTTTAAGACAAAACCGGTAAGAAGAGACAAATAAGGGCATTATATAGTAGTAAATTGACTAATTCACCATGAGTACATAATGCTTGTAAATAACTATGAACCAAACTCAGGAACGTCCAAATTTGTAAAGGAAAGACTGCTAAATCTAAAAGGGCAGATGGACTGTAACACAATAAGTGTTGGGAATGTTGACGCCTCACTATCTCCTTTAGACAGATCAATGAGATGAAAAATAAGCAAAGAGATTTGGAACCTAAATGAAACCATAAATCAGATGGACTTGATACACATCTATAGAACTTTCCACCCCCAAAACACAAAATATACATTTTTCTCAGCACTGCATAGTACTTTCTTGAAGATTGACCACATAAAAGGGCACAAAACTGGACTTTACAGATTCAAAGGCATAGAAACTCTATCCAGCATCTTCTCCGACCATGATGGAATTAAACTTGATATTAATATCAGGGAAAAAAACCTTGAAAATACACAAATACATGGAAACTAAGTAACCTACTTCTAAATGACTTCATGTCTACTGAAGAGATTAAGACTGAAATAAAAAGATTCATGGAAACAAATGATAAAGAGGACACAAGTTTCCATAATTTATGGGACATTGCAAAAGCAGTCATAATAAGGAATTTCATAGCAATTAGTGCACACAGGAAAAAGATGGAAAGGTGGCAAAGGGACAACTTAACATCATGCCTCAGGGAGTTGGAAAAACAACAACAGAAAAAATATTAAAAAGCCAGGAAAAAAGAAACAATAAAGATTTGAGCAGAAGTATAAAAAGTGCATATATGATGACTGCAGTAAACTATATAACCCCAGCTAGGTGCTACTTTATAGTATATTTATTCTACTCACTGAGGTTTATGCCTAAAGTCAGACTTGTGTTCATGGTTATGTATATATCAGCTGCACTTGTTATTGGATATATTTAGACTAATTAAATTCATTAGAAAATCAATAAAATGGTGGGAAAAGGCATAGAAAGCAACCATGGATACCAGAGAGAGTGTAGGAGGAGGGTGGGACATGGCAGAGGGTGAGAGATAGGGAATAAAGGATGGCAAAAA
This sequence comes from Tupaia belangeri chinensis, assembly GCF_000334495.1. Classification (NCBI taxonomy): domain Eukaryota; kingdom Metazoa; phylum Chordata; class Mammalia; order Scandentia; family Tupaiidae; genus Tupaia; species Tupaia belangeri. The sequence continues at coordinate 63,110 of NW_006160079.1, read as the reverse complement.
AGCAAAATATACAGGAAACAAGAAATAGAAAATTATTTGTTGATGATAACACGTATGTTGATGTGCTTGATTGAGCCATTATACAGTGTATTCTGAATGGGAAATCTCATTTTGTAGGCTGTACTGATGTATAGTGAATGAATGTAAATAAATAAAATTAAATTAAAAAAAGAAAGCATTAAAAGTAGATTAGATCATGCAAAAAAAAGAAAAATAAATATATGAAACAGAATATAACCAAACTATACAGAAAATAAATGAAAACAAAAGATTCTTGGTTCTCTGAAAAAACAAACAACATTGACACACCATTAGCTACACTAATTAAGAAGAAAGAAAAGAATGAGATACATCAATTTGCAATGAATTAGGCAACATTACAACAGACATTATGTAAATGCAAACCATCACTAGAGAATACTATGAGTATATGTCAACAAAGAAGAAAACCTGGATGAAGATGAACAAATTCCTGGACACATATAATCTATCAAGATTAACACAGGTGGACATAGAAAGCCTGAATAAAGACATATAACAAGCAAAGAGGTTGAATCAGTAATAAATAACCTCCCAACAAAGGAAAGTCCAGATCCTGATGGCTTCACTGCTGAATTTTACAAAACTTAAAGAAGAGGTAACCCCCATTGTACTCACACTGTTTCTAGAGATCCAAAAGGAAGAAACCCTTCGAAATTCATTCTATGAAGCCTCCATTACCCTCGTTCCCAAAGTAGACAAAGATGCAACAAAAAAGGAAAACTACAGACTTATATCTCTGATGAATATAGATGCAAAAATTCTCAACAAGATACTTGCTAACCGTATTCAACAGCATATAAAAAAGGTTATTTAACACGACCAGGTAGGCTTTATTCCAGGGATGCAAGGGTGGTTCAACATACGCAAAACCATGGGAACCAGCAGTTAGCGTAATGGCTATATCGCTGGACTCCCATGTAGTTGACCGCGATTCCCGTCCCGGACCCGGTGGCTTAAAACTCACGCCAGACGCATGTGCGTGCGTGCCCAAGATCTCAAGAGGAGAATGGAGGAGAAGGGATGGTGGCATGACCATCCCTCCTGGGGGGTGATTTCTCGCTTTCTGTCTCTATGTCTCTCTCTCTGTCTGTCTGGCGAGTGCACGCACCCTATAGCA
>NW_006160079.1:53276-61630 GCF_000334495.1 Tupaia belangeri chinensis | reverse complement strand
GGAAAGAAGAGCTGAAATTATCTCTGTTTGCAGATGACATAATTGTATACATAGAAGACCCAATAGTACCCATGAGAAAACTTCTCAAAGTAATAAATGCATACAGTAAAGTGGCAGGATACAAAATTAACTTACAAAAATCTATAGCACCTATATATACAAACACCAAGCAGACAGAGACAGAACTGAAGAAAGTAATCCCATTTATGATAGCCACAAGAAGTATAAGATACCTAGGAATAAAACTAACCTCTGGAAGGAAAACTATGAAAACCTTAAAAAGGAAATTGAAAAGGACACCGAAAAGTGAAGGACATCCCATGTTCTTGAATTGGCAGAATTAATATAATCAAAATGGTAATACTATCCAAATGAAAATACATGTTTAATACAATCCCTTTAAAATTACAAGAGATATTCTTCACAGATCTAGTAAAGACAATTATAGAATTTGTCTAGAATTATAAAAGACCCTGTATTGCCAAAGCCATCCTGTGCAAGAAGAGTAGAGTGGGTGGCATATCACTCCCTGACCCCCCAAAATATTATGAAGCTGTGATCATCAAAACAGCATGGTATTGGCACAAAAGCAGACATGAGGACCAATGAAGAAGAGTAGAGACCCCAGAAATAAACCCCGAAACATACAGCCAACTGATCTCTGACAAATGGTACCAGTAACTCCAGTGGGAAAAGGAAAACCTCTTTGGCAAATGGTGCTGGAAAAACTGGGTATCTACCTGTAGATAGATGAATCTGAACCCCTGTCACTATTAACAAACATTAATTGAAAGTAGATCAAAGATCTAAACCTAAAACTATAAAAACTACTGGTGGAAAACACTGGGGAAACTCTTGGAGACACTGGGGTAGGTAAAGACTTTTAAAGCAAGACCCCCAAAACACAGGCAATAATTCCCCAACATACAGGTGGGATTACATCAGATTAAGAAGTTTCTGCACAGCAAAGGACACCGTAATTAGTGTGAATTGACAATCTGCAGAATGGGAAATACAAAATTAACTTACAAAAATCTATAGCACCTATATATACAAACACCAAGCAGACAGAGACAGAACTGAAGAAAGTAATCCCATTTATGATAGCCACAAGAAGTATAAGATACCTAGGAATAAAACTAACCTCTGGAAGGAAAACTATGAAAACCTTAAAAAGGAAATTGAAAAGGACACCGAAAAGTGAAGGACATCCCATGTTCTTGAATTGGCAGAATTAATATAATCAAAATGGTAATACTATCCAAATGAAAATACATGTTTAATACAATCCCTTTAAAATTACAAGAGATATTCTTCACAGATCTAGTAAAGACAATTATAGAATTTGTCTAGAATTATAAAAGACCCTGTATTGCCAAAGCCATCCTGTGCAAGAAGAGTAGAGTGGGTGGCATATCACTCCCTGACCCCCCAAAATATTATGAAGCTGTGATCATCAAAACAGCATGGTATTGGCACAAAAGCAGACATGAGGACCAATGAAGAAGAGTAGAGACCCCAGAAATAAACCCCGAAACATACAGCCAACTGATCTCTGACAAATGGTACCAGTAACTCCAGTGGGAAAAGGAAAACCTCTTTGGCAAATGGTGCTGGAAAAACTGGGTATCTACCTGTAGATAGATGAATCTGAACCCCTGTCACTATTAACAAACATTAATTGAAAGTAGATCAAAGATCTAAACCTAAAACTATAAAAACTACTGGTGGAAAACACTGGGGAAACTCTTGGAGACACTGGGGTAGGTAAAGACTTTTAAAGCAAGACCCCCAAAACACAGGCAATAATTCCCCAACATACAGGTGGGATTACATCAGATTAAGAAGTTTCTGCACAGCAAAGGACACCGTAATTAGTGTGAATTGACAATCTGCAGAATGGGAAAGACTTTTTGTTAACTGTGCCTCAGATAAGGGACCGATAATCAGAATACATAGAGAACTCAAGTGGCTTACCTGGAAGAAAATGATTAACTCAATTAAAAGATGGGAAAATTAACTGAATAAATAACTCTCTAAGGAAGACATACAAACAGACAAAAAGCATATGAAAAAGTGTACAATATCCCTCATTGTAAGGGAGATAAAAATCTAAACTACAATGAGATACCACCTAACCCCAGTCAGAAAAGTGAAGATTAAAAAAACAAAAAGTGATAAGTATTGGCAGGGATATGGTGAAAGGGGAACATTCCTACATTGTTGGTGGGAATGTAAATTGGTCCAGCCACTATGGAAAACAATAAGGTAGTTCCTCAAAGACCTTCAGATAGAACTACCATATGATTCAGCAATTCTATTCCTGGGTATCTACCCAAAGGACAGGAGAACTCTCAGTCAGAAAAGCACTTGCACAACTATATTTATTGCAGCACTATTCACGATTGCCAAGACATGGGACCAACCCAAATGTTCACAAACGGGTGAATGGATTGAAAAAGTATGGCACATATACTCCATGGAATATTATTCAGCAATAAAAAATCACAAGGATCTGGAATTTGATAGAAAGTGGACAAATATGGAAGATTTGTTGCTGAGAGAAGCAAGTCAGTCTATGAAAGAGACATTCTATGTCTCTTAACATATACCGACTGTCTGCACTTTATGGTAGAGACTGAAAGACTGAAGGACACAAAATAATTAAAAATTGTTATGGACATTAGAGACAAAGTGGAAGAAGAGTATGGGAGGGGAACAGTGCAGGATAGGAAATTTGTGGGGAAAATGGAGAAGTAAGATATTTGTGAGACACGAATATAGTTTATTATCATTTGATGAAGATGTGTATAGTAGTCTCAACTGGACTGAGATGTATATCATGCTGGGTAAACTCTCTTTACAATCTAAATGATGCATAGTGATTGAATGAATAAATTAATAATAATACTAATAATAAAAGAAATTTTAAAAACAACACAATCCAATCAAACGTGCTCATAAACTTCATTAAAGAGGATATATGAAAGGCAAATAGATGTACAAAAAGATGTTCCACATCTTTAGAGAAATACACATTAAGATTACAGTGAGATATTGCTGTACACTTGTTAGAATGACTAAAAAAAATATTTTTTAGATTTTTGCCATAGGGCGTATGTGCTCAGCAGACATAGAGAGAGAGACAGAAAGAGAGAGACAAAGAGGGAAGGTGAGAAATCATCCCCCCCCCCCCCAGAGGGGTTGACCATGCCACAATCCTTACACCATTTGTCGCTCAGGATTTGGGGCATGCATGCACACACACCAGTGTGATTTTCAACCTACTGGGTCCAGGACTCAATCTGTGGTTGGCCATGTGGGAATCTGGTGTTTTAACCACCATGCAACTTGCTGGCCTGGAATGGCCAAACAATTTTCTTTTAATATACAGACATGGGACCAGCAAGTGGTGTAGAGGTAAAGTCAGCTGGATTCTACATGGCCATGTAGTTAGCATCCTGGACCTCGCAACTTGAAAATCACACCAGGCGCATGTTTGTGACCAAAATCCCAAGAGGAGAATGGAGAAGGAATTGTGACATGGCCAACCACTCTCAGGGAAGGGTGATTTTTCACTTTCCCTCTTTCTCTATCTCTCTGGTGAGTACACATGTTCTTGCCGAGGTCCTGCCTCGGCGGAGGTGGGTTATCTTGTCGGAAGCAGCGCAGGAAGGAAAGACAGAGGCCTTGGTGCCTTTTTCATGCACGTCCTCAGTTGGACCTCCCAGAGATTGCTCTCTGAAGAGTGACCACTACTAGGAATTATCGTGCCTTTTTATTGAAAATGTGATACATGCAAGTAAATGGGTGAGGGGCTACGTGTTCTAATTATCAATTCATAAAGTTTTAACAATAGGGAGCATAGGTTCCATTCAGGGTCGGATTAAGGGTGGGTCTATTACAGTTCAGCAATTGTTTGTTTGATGTAGGCAGGTCTTCATGGAATGCAGTTTTGGGAAAGCAGCTCCAGCAAGCAGAGATAATTATCAGCGATGTGGCAACAGCCATCTTGTGATTACCAAGCGCGATGCTAAGAAAAGAAAGTTTCAAGTATAGATATGGATCTCAATAATGATATATAATTTTATAGGGATCTAAAACTTAATTCAAGGAATCGTAATATATTTATCTATCTTAAAGGGGTGAAGCTATTGTTCACTTGGTGAGGGCGGGGATACAGCTTTTTCAACTGGCGGTAAAGTGACTAACAAGTTAATGAAGAACTTTAAAGTGGATTTGTGGCATACCTAAGCATTCTACTGTGCCTGTGGCACCACTGTTATGTATTTTGTTAGAACATTAGCTACCGTGGGGTGGGAGTGTCCTAGGCCAGTTTCAGCCTAAAGGGTTATTTTTAAGCTTATGATAAATGTATCTTGAAGGACCTTCCAAAGGTCAAGAAGATTTCTGTGTAAGTGTAACTTCAGTACACCCTCTATTGTGACCGCAGGGATGAAGCATTGTAATTAACAGTAGGTGGTCAGGGCAAAGGGGAGTGGTCAGGAGACTTTTGGGAAATCTTATCATATACTCAGGATGTATAAGAGAGCTATGTAAGTCTTTTATAGTAGTATATCAGGGAGTCAGAGGGGGGTCGCTTCCCAGCAAGGCTACTGCAGTCTCCAGAGCATACAACAAGCAGCCTTGCCAACGTGCTGAGTCAACCCAAGCTTTGCTTATAGGTCGGGGAGGGGGGGCATACAGCAGTGGCTTTGCCAATGTGCTGAGCCGACCAAAGCTGTGCTCAAAGGTCAAAGGCTCAAAACAGATCATGGGGCCCCACCGGGTTGGACTCCTCCATGTTCTACGGCAAAAATCTAAAGAAAAAAATATGGAAAAACTCAAAAAGGAAAGAGTATGATACAAAAAATGGAAAGATAGCCCATGTTCTTGGATTAGAAGAATCAACATAATAGAAGTAGAAAAAGCAATCATAATATTTGTCTAGAATCTTAAATGTCTTCATATCACCAAGGCAATACGGTGCAGAAAGAATAAAGTAGGAGTCACCTCACTACCTGACTTCAAAATATATTACAAGGCTATGATAATGAATACAGCCTGGTACTGGCACAATAGTAGATACAAAGACCAATGAAACAGAATAAAGACTCCAGAAATAAACCCCAAATCATACAACCAACAGATTTTTAAATATGTTCTTTGAAAATAGTACAAGACAATGCAGTGGAGAAAAGAAGTTCTTTTCATCAAATAGTGCGGATATCCACCTGAAGAAAAGTAAAACTGAAACTCCTTCTCTCACCATTCCCAAGAATCAGCTCAAATAAATCACAGATTTAAACATAAAACTTGAAGCTATAACAGTACTGGTAGAAAATATGGTGGAAATTCTTGAAGACTTTGGAGTAGGCAAATATTTCTTAAATAAGATCCACAAAGAACAGACGATAATCCCAAAAATAGACAAGTGGTATCACATTAAGCTAAAACAAACAAACAAACAAAACACCTTCTAAACACCAAAGGAAACAACAATTAAAATGAAAAAAGACAACCCTCAAATGGGAGAAAATATTTATTCATTATTCCTCAGGCAAGGGATTGATAACTGGAATATGGAGGGAGCTCAATCATAAAAAAATTGAACAATCCAATTTAAAAATGGGCCAATCCACTGAATAGACAACTCTCCAAGGTAGACTTATGAATGGCCAAAAGGCATATGAAAAAATGTTCAATGTCTCTTGACATAGGGTTCATCCTTTGGTGTTGTACATTCTATGGAGGTTTTTTTTCCTTTTTTTTATTTTGAGAGAGATTTTTGGAATAGGATATGTGCACTTGCCAGAGAGACAGAGAATGGATAGACAGAAATTGAGAAATCACCTACCAGAGGGGGATGGCCACACTGTAATTCCTTCTCCTCTATTCTCTTGGGATTCGAAGCAGGCACACACATGCACCTGTCATAAATTTTAAGCCGTCAGGTCTGGGATTCGAACTGCAATCAATCATGTGGAAATCCAGCAACTTAACCATTATGCCACCTGCTGGTCCCTCTGTGCAGTTTTTTTTTAAGTTTATTTCTTCTAAGAGAGAAAGAGAAAGACTCAAGAGGGTCTTGTCACACCATGATTTTCTCCTTAGCCTTCCACCTAGCCTGGGTAGTGGGTACACCTGCAGGTGCATCCAGGTCAACCAAAGCACCATAATCAGGTCATTCCTAAATGACTCTGGTATCACACAGCACTACTTTACTGTCCATGCAACAATGACTGTGTCATTCTATGGGTTTTGGCAAATGTACAAGGACATGTATCTACCTTTATAGCATCATACAGTATTTTTGCTATCCTAAAAATCTTCTGTTCTACCTATTCAACCCTCCCTCCCCATAGCCCCTGTCAACCACTGGTCTTTTTACTGTCTCCATAGTTTTGCCTTTTCCAGAATGTCACATAGTTCAAATCATGCAGTATATAGCCTTTGGGGATTGACTTATTTCATTTAGTAATATTCATTTAAGTTTTCCTCATGTATCTTCATGTTTTAACAGCTAATTTCTTTCAAGCACAGAATAGTATTCTATTTTTTGAATGTCCTTCCACCCAGTGAATAATGTCTTGGTTGCTTCCAAGTTGTAACAATTATAAATAAATCTGCCATAAATGAAACTGACAAACTAGCCACCAACTGGTGACACAGTTGATAGCAAACTGAATTGTGGAGCTGTAAGCCACATGGTCACTATGAGTTTGAATTTCTAGGTCAGCTTGACAACATGCTGGGTGTTCACATGTGTGCACAAGTTCTTGAGCTGGAGGACCAGGGGAAGGGGATCATATAATGAGTATTCTTAATACTTTTCTCTCTCTTCTTCTTCTTTTTCTTTCTCTTTCCCCCTCCTCTTAATCTCTTTCAAGTGCATGTTGTAAATGGAGATGCTCTGTGTCTGTCTGTCTTTTCCAATTCTGCAGGCAGTGGTTTGTCCTGTAGCCTCACTTTTCTGACAGATCTAAGAAAAGATGTTTATTTTTCACTTTGTTCAGCTTTTTACTTGTTAAAATGGAGAGGATATTTCTAACCTCTTTATATACTAGACTGTGTGTTCATTTAAAAGATAAAACTTAAAAAAGAAAATAATTCTCAGCTGTAACCATAGTCCAAATGATGATTCCCTGCCTCTTGCAAATGGTAGTGACAGACAGATTTGGGGCTTGAGACATGGTTATAAACTTTCAATGACAGCTTGTTAAGCCCAAAATTTGTCCATATGTCCTTGATCATCTGGAGGCTTGCCATTCAACTACTGTAGTCATTTTATCCATTATCACCGTAAAGCAAGAGTTAGCAAAAGTCAGAAGCACCAAAACTATTTTGAAAAAATCCAGGATCCCATTCCCAGACTTTCTAATTTAGGCAATTTCAGTGAGGCTTAAGGATTTATTTGGTTTTGTTTTAAGGTTTTTGCCAGGGCCCTGCAAGTGATGTGGTAGTTGGGGTGTTGGACTCTCACATGACTGACTGCAGTTCAAGTTCCAGACCTAGTTGCTCACTCTTTACCTCTCTGTCCCTCTCTGGTCAAATTGGAGAAGAAGAAGAATAAATAAAATTAAATGAATAATTCTTTAAAAATTATTTTTAAGAAGGGTTTGTCATAGGGCACATGGGCTCATAGGAGAGATACAGAGAGAGACAGTGAGAGGGAAAGTGAGAAATCACTTTCCAGGGGATATGGCTATGCTGCAATCCCTTCTCCTCCATTCTCCTCCTGGGAATTTTTGAGCATGTGCACACACGTGCCTGGTGTGATTTTCAAGTCATCAGGTCCAGGAATCAAATCATGGTTGGTCATGTGGGAATCCAGCATCTTAACCACTACATCACTTGGTGGCTCAGTGAGGACTGAGGATTTGTTGGAATTTTATGTTTTAAGATTCATTCTACTGTTTATGATTCATTTACAATTAAATTTTACCATTAAAATTATTTAAATAATTCTAAGATTGAAATTTCAATTCATCAATATATGTTTCTTAGTATCATCTGCAGGTGGTGCTGTTGTAGTGTTCCAATATAACTCAGAATAAGAGTTAAAGGGAAGCCAGGCTTAGGGAGGAGATTCATACAAATTCAAAGCTTTAGATCTAACCAGAATTAAAGACCTCATGCTTCAGATGAGGAGAAAATAAAGCTTAATTCATAACTAAAAATAATAATTTATTCCCTATATTACCCCCGAGTGGATCTGAAGTGCCATTTGTCCACCCACTAACTCAAATAAAGTTTTAAATACTCATTTGGTCCATATAAATAAATATCTGGGTTCCTCTCAAAACACCATTGTCTTTGCAGCGGGCAGAGGGGCCCTGCGCCGGCCCACACAG
>NW_006160079.1:50808-52060 GCF_000334495.1 Tupaia belangeri chinensis | reverse complement strand
AGTGAATTAAAAAAAAAAAAAAAATCACCATTGTCTTTAACCACTGGAGACCTGTCATAACCTGAAATATCCTCTTTTCTCTTTTACAAAAAGAACTAGTGCTCGAGACCAGCAGTTGGCATAATGGCTATGTTGCTGGACTCCCATATAGTCAACCTCAATTTGAATCCTGGACCCAGTGACTTAAACTCATGCTGGGCTTGTGTGCATGTATGCCTAAGATCCTGAGAGGAGAATGGAGGAGAAGGGATTGTGGCACGGCCATCTCCCCTGGGGGTGATTTCTTGCTTTCTGTCTGTCTGTCTTGCTGGAAAGTGCACGCAAAAAAAAACAAAAAAAAAAAAAAAAAAAAAAAAGAAAGAAAGAAAGAAAGAAAGAACGAACGAACTAGTGCTCAAGTGGAAGATGAAGACATGATAAACCTTGTATTAGTTCTGGACACCAGGCATCCTGAGGCTGCTGGACTGACTCCTTTGGACCTTAGCGCATCCCCACTGTTCCTCCTCCTTGGACCCCAGGTTGGTTGTCTGGGACTTTAAGGCGAACTCCCACCCAATCCCACCCACAAAGCAGATCAAACCGGCCAGTAGTTCTGGACACAAGGCAGACTGAGGCTGCAGGCCCAACCAACCTGGTCTTGTCATTCATCCTCTGGCCCTTTCCCACTAGCCTTTGGACTCTCTGAATTTTGGTGATATGAATAGCGCGTCACACAATTTCCTTTCTTCGTTTTGTTTTTCTTTGCTCTTGAGGAGTTGCTTATTACGTCAGTTGGAGGCTTACCACTCCTTAGAAACAGGGAGGACTTTGGGCCATCCAGGACTAGTGGCAACAGTTAATGGTAATGGTGAGCAACAGGTAGGCCAACCATAAGAGAAATCATCAATTTTCTAATCCTGTACAACTTTTAACACTCAGAGATACCTTAAATAAGTTAGAAAGCAACATATACATTACCTGGTGACTAGGAACAATCGCAGAGGCTCAAGAAATATGAGCAACCAACAAAAGGCCTCTCCCTCAAGAGAAATAATCAAGCCTACATCACCCACAGTCAATACAATGGACGTCGTGGACATGTCTGATAAGGAATTCAGAATATGTGTAGTGACCAAACTAACTGAGATGGAAGAGAAAAGAGACAAGGAGCTCCAGGAGATGAGGAAGTCCTTTCATGACTCAAAAAAAGAAATGGATACCTTAAACAAGAACCAGATGGAACTTCTAGGATTGAAGAATGTGATACAGGAAA
>NW_006160079.1:46478-49542 GCF_000334495.1 Tupaia belangeri chinensis | reverse complement strand
GAAAAAATCAAGCCTACATCACCCACAGTCAATACAATGGACTTTGTGGACATGTCTGATAAGGAATTCAGAATATGTGTAGTGACCAAACTAACTGAGATGGAAGAGAAAAGAGACAAGGAGCTCCAGGAGATGAGGAAGTCCTTTCATGACTCAAAAGAAGAAATGGATACCCTAAACAAGAACCAGATGGAACTTCTAGGTTTGAAGAATGTGATAGAGGAAATCAAAACCTCCCTTGAAAGCATTAAAAGTAGGTTAGACCAGGCAGAAGACCGAAACTCTAATGTAGAAGACAAAACATCTGACCTAGAAAAAAGTATCAAGAAGATTGAGAAAACAACCATGAAAAATGAGAATAATATACGAGGAATACTGGACACCATCAAGCGCCCCAACATTCGGATAATTGGTATTCCGGAGGAGGAAGAAAATAATAAGGGCCTGGAAAATTTATTCCATGAGATCCTGGAAGAAAACTTTCCAAATCTAGAAAGGCATTCAAATATCCAGACCCAAGAAATACAGAGGACCCCAAGTAGAATCAACCCAAGAAGATCATCTCCAAGGCACATCATAGCCAGACTGGCAAAAACAACAGATAAAGACAAGATACTAAAGTTGGCAAGAGGGAAACGCCAGGTTACTTACAAAGGTCACCCCATCAGGCTAACATCGGATCTCTCAGCAGAAACAATGCAGGAAAGGAAAGAATGGGGAAGCATAGTCAAAGTGTTGAGTGAAAAACAATTTCAACCAAGAATACTATACCCGGCAAAATTATCTTTTATATGGGAAAAAAAGATAAAAACATTCTCAAATAAACAAAATTTGAAGGAATTTACCAACACCAGACCAGCTCTTCAAGAGGTTTTGAAGGGAGTACTATACCAGGAAAACTAAAAAATCAGAGACAGTTATACGAGAACAAAAAACAACTAAGAAAATGGCTCACTTAATGATAGGATCAGGTATGGAAATATCGATAATTACATTGAATGTCAATGGATTAAATTCCCCAGTTAAGAGACATAGACTAGCTGAATGGATAAGAAAACAGAAACCCTCTATCTGTTGCCTACAAGAAACTCACCTTATGGATAAAGATATACATAGACTAAAAGTCAAGGGCTGGAAAAAGATATTCCATGCAAATGGAAATCAAAAAAAGGCTGGAGTAGCGATATTGATCTCAGACAAAATAGATTTTAAAACAAAGACTGTAAGAAGAGACAAAGAAGGGCATTATATAATAGTAGATGGGGTAATCCAGCAAGAAGATATAACCCTTATAAATATCTACGCACCCAACTCAGGTGCGCCTAAATATGTGAAGGAAAGACTGCTGGAGCTAAAAGGAGACATAGGGAAAAATACTATAATTGTTGGAGATCTCAACACCCCGTTATCTCCTATAGACAGATCTTCTAGACAGAAAATAAATAGAGAGATACAGGACTTAAATGATACTATAAATGGAATGGGCTTGACAGATATCTATAGAACTTTCCACCCTACATCCACAACATATACATTTTTCTCACCCCGACATGGAACCTTTTCAAAGATAGATCATATATTAGGACACAAATCAAGCCTTTACAGATTCAAAGGCATAGAAACTGTACCCAGCATCTTCTCTGACCATGATGGAATTAAACTCAAGATTAATTTCAAGAAACAACCCCGAAAACACACGAACACATGGAAACTGAACAACCTACTTCTGAATGACTTCTTCACTACTGAAGAAATTAAGGCTGAAATAAACAAATTTATGGAAACAAATGATAATGAGGACACAAGTGTCCAGAACCTATGGGACACAGCAAAAGCAGTCATAAGAGGGAAATTCATAGCAATTAGTGCACATAAGAAAAGGTCTTTATCTGTTTTGGGGATGAGGATGATGGAGGCTTCCTAAAATGAATTTGGAAGGTTTCCTTCCTTTTGAATCTTTAGAAATAATTTTAGTAGGATAGGGGTTGACTCTTCCTTAAAAGTTTTGTAGAATTCAGAAGTGAAGCCATCTGGACCTGGGCTTTTCTTTCTTGGGAGGTTATTTATTACTGATTCAACCTCCTGGCTTGTTATGGGTCTATTCAGGATCTCTATGTCCTCCCAATCCAATCTTGGTAGATTATATGCACCCAGTCATTTGTCCATCTCCTCCAAGTCATGGGGATGCTTGAAGGTTCAGAGGGGTTCAGCCTGCCCCTTTCTCTTATTGTCTTTTTTCTCTTCTTCTTTTTTTTTCCTATTCCTTTCCCTTCTCTTTTTATCTTTCTCACTCTTCTGCTCAGGCTCCATATATTGATTTTCTAGAAAAGTCTAGGTGCTCAGTAGACAACTATCTGAATACTTTTTGTGTCAGACTAATCATCAATCTTTATTGAATCAGTTGTGCAAAGGGAGAAAAACAGTACTGTCTATAGGCTTTAGGTTACCGCATTTTGAGGGTTTGTCTGTTGATGTTTTTCCAATTCTCTGAGCCATGATGAGAAGTTATCAATTTGCCATCTTTCCATCCTTTTCTTATGCACACTAATTGCTATGAATTTCCCTCTTATGACTGCTTTTGCTGTGTCCCATAGATTCTGGACACTTGTGTACTCATTATCATTTGTTTGCATAAATCCTTTTATTTCAGCCTTAATATTTTCAGTAGTGAAGAAGTCATTCAGAAGTAGGTTGTTCAGTGTCCATGTGTTCGTGTATTTTGGGGGTTTTCTTTAACTTAATCTTGAGTGTAAATGCCATCATGATCAGAGAAGATGCTTGGTACAGTTTGTATGCCTTTGAATCTGTAAAGGCTTGATTTGTGTCCTAACATATGATCAATCTTTGAAAAGGCTCCATGCCAGGGTGAGAAAAATGTATATGTTGTGGTTGTAGGGTGGAAAGTTCTATAGATATCTGTCAAACCTATTCAATTTATAGTATCATTTAAGTCTTGTATCTCTCTATTTATTTTCTGTCTAGAAGATCTGTCTATAGGAGATAATGGGGTGTTGAGATCTCCAACAATTATAGTATTTCTCCCTATCTCTCCTTTTAACTCCAG
>NW_006160079.1:26051-42750 GCF_000334495.1 Tupaia belangeri chinensis | reverse complement strand
TATTACTTTAGAGTAAAACATCACTGATTTTCTTTGATGCTTTGATTTCCATATTTAAGGATTTTTGTTTCTCTTGAACTGTTGATAGGTTCATCTACCTACTATTTGAACTGAATCCTAACCTTTTCCTGGCTTTAAGTTTAAGCACATTTCTCTTAACATTTTTTATTTTGATTTATTAAAACTAAAACTTTCTTGAAATTAAAAAATGCATTAAAAATACCTCTTAATACCTATTTAATGACTACAGTAAGCTATGTAGCCCTAGTGAGGTTCTACTTTACAGTGTGTTCACTTTTCTCACTGAGGTTTATGCCTAAAGTCAGAAAAAGCATTCATAAATATGTATATATCAGCTGTGCTTGCTATTGAAAATCTTTAAAATAATTAGGATCATTAGTGGATCAATAAAATGTGAACAAAAAGGTATATAAAACAACTGTACATACCAGAGACAGTGTGGGAGAAGTGGAGGAGTTGGCAGAGGGTGAGAAGTAGGGAATCAAGGGGGGGGAAGCAAAATATATAAGAAACAAGAAATAGAAAATTAGAAAAGTATTTGTTGATGGTAACATGTATGGTAATATCCTTGATTGAGCCAATGTACAATGTGTAATGAGTGGAAAATCTCATTTTGTATACTGTATTGATGACTGTAAATTAATTAATTAATTAATTAAAAATAGATGAAAATCTAAAAAAAATTTTCTACAAAGTGCTTATAATGTAATAAATGTAAAAGACAAAATCGTATATATACTATGTTTATTATTTTGAAATTACATATCCATATCTACTAACAGATATATAAATAACTAGGAAGACTCAAACTACACCCAAATGTGAATAGGGGTTACCTTGAAGCAGTGGGATATTAAGTAATTTCTATTTTTATCTTTTGTTTTTGTTTTTAAAGTTTTGGTCATAGAACATGTGCACTTGCTGGAGAGAGACAGAGAGAAAGAGGGAAAGTGAGAAATCACTCCACTGATGGGATGGCCATGTTGTAATCCCTTTTCCTCCATTCTCCTCTCAGGAAGTCAGGCATGCACATACACTCCCCTAGTGTGAATTTCTTTTCTTTTCTTTTTTTTTTTTTTAGGGGTTTTTTCTCTAGCGCTTTGTGCTCACCAGAAAGAGAGAGACAGACAGACAGAAAGCAAGAAATCACCCCCAGGGGGAATGGCCACGCCACAATCCTTTCTCCTCCACAATCTTCTTGGGATCTTGGGAACACACGCACACGTGCCTGGCATGAGTTTAGCCACCAGGTGCAGGACTTGAACTGCAGTCATCTACATGGGAGTCCAGCGACATAGCCATTATGCCAACTACTGGTCCCATTCCCCAGTGGGGTCTTCAAGCCACTGGGTCTGGGTTTCAAACTGTGGTTAGGAATCCAGCACTTTAATCATCACACCACCTGCTGACCCCAATATTGAGTGATTTCAATCTAAAGATTTATATATTTAAAAATTTTGTGTAACACTTTTATTGATATATAATTCATATACCATAAATTCACCCATCTAAAGTGTACACTTCAGCTTTTTTTCCCCACTCAATAAAAATCCAACTTTTTTCAAGTTAATTGTTTTTGCTTTATAGCTATTACTTTTGTAAGCTCTCTGGCCCATGGCAAAGCTTTCTAACTTGTACTGTACAAGTCAAGTTTATATTTAGTTCAGTTCTAGAGGTGCATAAACAAATATATTTAACTGTACACAAAAATCATTTGTAATTGAAGTACTAGTGCACAGTAATGCATTGCTTAAGCTGGTAGTAAGGAGTCAAGTTCCTAGCACAAGTACAAACTTGTATTTTATGTGAAAGTTCAAGTTTTACTTTCTTGTCCTTACCCTGGAACTGATGTCACTAATTTAAAGGCAAGCAAATACTGTTGTTTTCTATCAGTTAGCTAAACAAAAAATCAATATAGCATTTTCATTAGGCAATACTTGCTTTTTATATTTTAAATACTGCAGTATAACCCTTTCTTGAGCAAAATGGCTAGGGTGCAAATGAAACCATCTTTGGAGGAATTGCTTAATAAGCATACTTTATTTAAATAAATTCTCCAGTAGGACATGGAGAATTCACTGGCTTTATTTAGAAGGCTGTGTAATTATGTGTCAAATTTACATGTGCCGCTCACCAACATTCCCATATCACACCATCAGTATTTCCATATCATAGTTTCTGAAATAATTTTTTAAGTCTGAAAATTCTAGTTCTCCTTTGACTTGCTTCTCTCTTGATTCCATCCAGGCTTTATTAAGGTTCACTTCATATTATCATCTCCATAAATTTTCTTTAGAAAATGCATCAACCCCCTCACTAGGATGTTTCAGTGATGTATAAAGTCTCTTATTTCTCTCTGTACTTTTTCAACGTGAATCAGGTAGTACCATCATTGTTTTCTGCTTTCTTTCTACATAAAGTGAGAACTGGATTGGTAATAATTTTTTTAACTGCCTTCCACAGAAATGGGTTTCAAAAAATTGTTCACAATCGTAGAGTAACTCTTGCCATTTTGTTCTTTACCAAAAGATCAAATGACCTCTCTGTGAAATGCACCTGCACATTCTCAGTAGGACCGAGATCCCAGGAATGGCTGCACAGATGTCAAGAGAGCATCCTCCTCGGTTTCAGCAACCAACTAGGTTTACAATTTTTTCCTGGTTTTTACTGTTTTGGTGATATGAATTGAAAGAAATATTAATACCACACAGGGGGAACCCCAACCAAAGAAATCTGAAATATATAGTAAATGCTTTTTTTTCCCCCTTTTTTTTTTTTTTTGTTCATTTTGGATGCTGGTGCTAAACTTTCAAGTGTCATGATTTACAAAAAAGAAATTTTATGCCCTTATTTATTTCTAGGATGGGGGAGGATAACATTTTTGCTTACTTATGTGACTCTCTTTGAAAATGGGCAGTAAAAAAGTTCCTTAGAAATAAAATTTTTACCCTTCAAAGGAAAAAAAAAAAAAAAAGAAGCCTGATGAACTCCAGTTAAGGTAATGTAGAAAACTTATCTTACTGGTCTCACACATAATTCCTGATTTTCTTTTTCTTTCTTTCTTTTTTTTTTTTAAGAGATATTTTAGTTATAGGGTGCATGTGCTCATCAGAGAGACAGAAACTAGAAACCCCTGGGAAGATGGCCACGCCAAAATCCCTTCTCCTCCATTCTCTCAGGATCTTGGGCACACACACACATGCACCTGGCATGATTTTTTTTCTTTTTTTTTTTGAGAGGTTTTTGCTATAAGGCACATGCACTCTCCAGAAAGACAGAGAGAGACAGAGAGACAGAAAGCTAGAAATCATCCCCCAGGGGGGATGGCCACACTACAATCCCTTCTCCATTCTCTTCTCGGGATCCTGGGCATGCATACACACGCTCCTGGCATGAGTTTAAGCCACTGGGTCTGGGACTCGAACCACAGTTGACTACGCGGGAGTCCAGTGACATAGCCATTACATTACCTGCTGGTCCCAGTCTGGCATGAGTTTTAAGTCACCAGGTCCATGACTCAAACCACAGTTGACTACATGGGAGTCCAGCGACATAACCATTATGACATCTGCTGATCCCCACTTAATTCCTGATTTTCCTGTTGTAATGGCGTAACCACAACAGTTGACTTTTCAATGTCAAGAAGTTCTGTTTGTATGTTTTTTTTTCTGTGACTTGTGTTTTATCTGGTTCTTGATTTCCATCTCAATCTTTTATTTTTCATCTGTAATGGCATCACATATTGTTTTCCTAGTTGTCTTTTCCAGAAATACCTTTATTTCTTCTAGATCTTTCTGTAGCTCTTCTGGAATTGAGGACATGGTCTTATTGAGCACTGAGGGCCCAAGCTGCAGCCTTGCAGGAAGGAGGGGACTCCGCACTGAGCACGCTCATTTGGGCATAGATAGAGCCACAACCTGGGTACCAACTTCTGTGTTTTTTCAATGTGTTCACAAAGTTGTGCAACCATCAACACAATCAATTTTAGAACATTTTCATCACATCCAAAAGAAACCTCATACCATTTAGCAATCACTCCAAATCCTTCCCTCTCCCTATCCTGTAGCTACCACTGATCAACTTTCTGTCTTGTCTCTGCAGCTTTGCCTATTCTGGACACTTCATTTAGATGGAGTGATATACTATGCACCATTTTTGTGTCTGTCTTCTTTCACTTAACATGTTTTCTAGGTTCATGCATGCTGTAGGATGTAACAATATTTCATTTGTTTTTATAGCTGAATAACATTCCATTCTATAGATAGGCCATGTTTTGTTTATCTACTCCTCTATTTAAAAAAATTGTTTTATTTCTACTTTTTAGATATTATGAATAATGGTATTATAAATATTAGCATACATATCTTTGTGTGGATAAGTTTTTCTTTCTCTTGATTAAATAAGTAGGAATAGAATCATTGGGTTCTAGAGCAGCTCTATGTTTAACTTCTTAAGAAACTGCTAGACTGTTATATTTCTTGTTTTCCACTCTTTCTATTAAGAATATCTACTGCTGGGCTGGCAGGTGGCATGGTGGTTAAGGACGCTGGACTCCCACATGGCCGACCACGGTTCAAGTCCTGGACCTGGAGGCTTGCTCTCTCACTTTCCCTCTCTCTTTCTCTCTCGCTCTGTCCTTCTCTGGTCAAAATTTTTTAAAAAAGAAAGAAATGAATTACTAAATAAAAAATAATTCTTTAAAAAAAAGAATATCTACTTCTTTAATGATAAAAAATAAACAAATCACAATAGACAAAACAAAAACTCAGAAAAGCTTCTGTAGCCCACCACATACTAGTTTACTCAGAAAATTACTCCAGACTCAGTCTGCCACTTTTATTTTCCTGTCATTGCTCTTGTTTGAACACCTAGTTTCCCATCTATTGGTATAATACCTAAGAAAAGGCCATTCATTTTGCCTGGTACAAGTGATGTGGTGGCAAAGGCTCTCAGGTGAGAGTGTGTTTACTGAATTTAAAGAATAATAGCAAGTAGGTCAATGTGACTGGAGTAAAGTGAACAGAAAAACAAGGTTGGTAGATGAGATCAGAGAAAAAGTATAATTGGTCAAGGAAGGCCTCGCTGACAAGATAACATTTCAGCAGGTATGTGGAGGAAAGCATACCAGAAAAAATAGAATAGTGACTATAAAAGCCCTGTAGTGGGAACATATTTGGCTTGTTTAAGGAATAGTGAAGGAAGCTTTCATGACTGGGTGAGAGTGATAGCAAGGAAGGCAGAGAGACATGGGAAGGGGCAGCTATGAAAGCCATTAAGAAGATATTTACTTTTTTTTTTTTTGGAGAGGTTTTTGCTATAGGGTATGTGCACTCACCAGAAAGACAGAGAGAGACAGAGAGACAGAAAGTGAGAAATCACCCCCCAGAGGGGATGGCCATGTGGCAATCCCTTCTCCTCCATTCTCTTCTTGGGATCTTGGGCACACATGCACACACACCTGGTGGGAGTTTAAGCTGCTGGGTCCGGGACTCAAACCGCGGTTGACTACATGGGAGTCCAGCGACATAGCCATTATGCTAGCTGCTGGTCCCAAGATATTTACTTGTTCAGAGAAATAGGAAGTCATAGAAAGGTTTTGAGATGAAGAAGGATGTGATATGGCCTATGTTTCAGAAGAATCTCTCTGGCTGCTGTGTTAGGTGAGTCTGCAGAAGTAAAAAGAGGCCCTCTAGTGGGACCAGCAATTGGCATAATGGCTGTGTTGCTGGACTCCCACGTAGTGAACCCACAATTCAATTCCTGGACACGGTGGCTTAAACTCACACGAGGCACGTGTGCGTGCGTGCATAAGATCCCAAGAGGAGAATGAAGGAGAAGGAATTGTGGCATGGCCATCCCCCCTGGGGGGGATTTCTAGCTTTCTGTCTCTCTGTCTCTCCCCTTCTGACAAGCATACACGCCCTATAGCAAAAACCTCTCCAAAAAAAAAAAAAAATATAGGCCCTCTAATCGCCCTGACTTTCTGAACCAACTCCACATAGCCTGGGGCTTCACGAAGCATAAAATCTGGGTTATATACAGATATATCAGCCTGAGGGATTGTTTTTTACTAACTTAGATTCCTGTTTAAGACCCTCTACTGGTTTCCCACCACATCCAGTGAACTCCAGCATCATTCCTTGCAAGAGTAGTGCCCGGCTTTATCCTCTCCTCATCACTTTCGACTTTCCCTTCCTTTCCAACCCCAACCACCACTAACCCTCACTCACCAGGTTCATTACTGCCTCAGGTTCTTCATTCTTATTGCTTCTGCTGGAACACTCCTCTTTTGATAGCTTGCTCCTTCTCATCATTCAAATCCTAGCCAAAATGCCATCTCCTCTGAGAAAGCTTTCTGATTACTCACTGTAAAGTCTCCTCTGGAACCTCTCCCTCTCCTGACCCCCACTCCCCACAACTCTTTCTCACAGCACTCAGATTTCGTTTTCCCACTTTTCTGTCTGTAATTACCTTGAATGTTTACTTACTGTCTAATTCATCCTTAAAATGTGAGTTCCAAAGGATAGGGATTTATTTTATCCAGTGTTTTATTGTCAAGAGCATAGGACAGTGTTGGCACATAACAGAACTTTAATAAATGCTTGCTGAACATATGAATGAAAGAAAAGCCTTTTCCCTTTATTTCTCTAGCACTTTGGAGACATACTAGATTTTTGAAATAAAAGCAAAGACAATAAAGGAAGCTAAAAGTAAAATAGAGAAAATGCAAAAAGTATATCAGAACTTTATAATAAAGTCAGGTCACTGAAAGTTAGAGAGATTGCATTTACATAAAACCCAGAGCTAACATCATACTTAATGGTGAAAGACTAAAAGCTTCTCGCTAAAAGAACAAGATGCAGATGTCCACTCTTGCCAATTCTATTCAACATCGTATGGAAAGTCCTAACCAGGGTAATTAGGCAAGAAAACAGAATAAAAGACATCAGATTGGAAAGGAATATGTAAAACTCAATTCTGTTTGCAGTCGACATGATTTTATATATTGGGAATCCTTAAAAATCTACCAAAACTACCATAACCAATAAACAAGTTCAGCAAGGTTTCAGGAAGCTTCCAGAGAAACACAGGCTAATAAATAGGGTTTCCTGCCTCTCCTAGAGCTCCTGGAGCAACCCTCACACCTGCGCACCATTTCCATAGAAAGAAACAGTGCACATACACAAAGAATTTTTCTGCCTTTCTGCAGGCCTCTCCCTAACCCCATCCTCATCTTCCTTTTGTGAAAAAGTTGAAGTATTATACTCTCATATCCTGTGTGCCCTGTGAGCTGTGCTAGCCAGGCCAATCTGCAGCCAGGGTGTATTTATCTCAGGATAAGGAATCAGGACTTTGTATGCATCCTTTCCTAAGCTTTTGTATTCTTTCTCCCTTTCTCCCTCTCTCTCTCTCTGGTTTTGTTTTTCACTTGGTTTCCTAGCAAATTTCCTTTAGAGAAATTCCAATATTGTCTCATCTGAACCAAGGGGAATAGTATTTGTCTACATTTTGGTTGCTGCAGGGCTATATTGGAGGTCAGAGGTCCCTTGAGGGTAGGTGTGGGGGTGGTTGCAGCCAACACAGCTGGAGATGCAGGGAAGGGTTGAAGCTGTGCAGATTTGTTTTTTAGACTATGGCTTAAGATACAGGAATGATAGGATTTTGGCTAAAGATTGAGTGCATCTCACTAGGGAAGAATGTGGTTGCCTGGAGACTTGCCAATTTGATCAATATGACTTTAACTGGAAAAGGGGGGAGTGAAACATGCCTCTATCA
Source organism: Tupaia belangeri chinensis (assembly GCF_000334495.1). Classification (NCBI taxonomy): domain Eukaryota; kingdom Metazoa; phylum Chordata; class Mammalia; order Scandentia; family Tupaiidae; genus Tupaia; species Tupaia belangeri. The sequence continues at coordinate 34,953 of NW_006160079.1, read as the reverse complement.
GACTGTAAGGCCAGATACTATAGACAGCAGCAGGGATGTCAACGACAGAATAGTAAAAGAGACACACAGTGATTTGCAAGGGAAAATGACTGAGAAGGAAATTGGGTATGGTGTTTCTAGCCTCAACTGTCAATATGCCAGTGTGAAAGGTAAGAATAGGTAACAACAGGAATTGAGGTTTTTATTTTAACATAAGGAAGTAAAAACTGGGAACCAGCAGTTAGCGTAATAGCTATGTCGCTGGACTCCCACGTAGTTGACCGCGGTTCACGTCCCGGACCCGGTGGCTTAAAACTCACGCCAGGCGTGTGTGCGTGCATGCCCAAGATCCTGAGAGGAGAATGGAGGAGAAGGAATTGTGGCATGACCATCCCCCCAGGGGGGTGATTTCTCACTTTCTGTCTCTCTGTCTGTTTGGCGAGCGCACGCGCCCTATAGTGAAAACCTCTCAAAAAAAAAAAAAGTAAAAACTAAAATCAAAGATATTACTAAGACTTAGAAGAAAAAGATTCACAAGCAAAATATAGTTATGAACACTTCTAGAGACAGAAATCCGATTGAAGGATTTGGGTTACCTACCAGTAGGATGGTGTCCTTTTGCCCACATGGACCAAAGTCCATGGTATTCTGAAGGCCAGGTTAAGGGCAGAGAATCCGGGGGGAATACAAGGGAAAGTATATATGAATTCTAGGAATTTTGGAAAATTAACATGTACTCATTCACTTAGTGTCCTGCACTCCTGAGAGAGCAACGAACAAGTCAAACAAGGTTTCATGGAGCTGATACTGAGGGTACATAGATATCAACATATAGACAACCAAGCTAATGAGATAACTTCAGATCGTGAAAAGAGGGAAGGCCATTCATTATGCCTGGTACAAGAGAGGTGGTGGCAAAGGCTCAGATGAGAGTGTGCTTACTCAGTTTAAGGAATAATAGCAAGTAGGTCAATGTGGCTAGAGTAAATGAGAAAATGAAAATGATAGACAATGTCTCAGAATTACTTCTCCCAGAGTCATTGTTTGATGACTATTTTCCATGAGCAGAATGACCTTTCAAGCTTCTAGAAAAAGCAGTCTGAGGGACCAGCAGTTAGCATAATGGCTGTGTCACTGGACTCCCATGTAGTCGACCATGGTTCATGTCCCGGACCCGGTGGCTTAAACTCACACCCGGCACGGGTGCGTGCGTGCCCAAGATCCTGAGAGGAGAATGGAGGAGAAGGGATTGCAGCGTGGCCACCTCCTTGGGGGGGGGGTGATTGCTCACTTTCTGTCTGTCTCTCTTTCTCTCTCTGTCTGGTGAGCACACGTGCCCTATAGCAAAAACCTCTCCAAAAAAAAAAAAAAGGAGAAAAAAGAAGTCTGATATGAAAACACAAGGGGAGTTATTAAGTGAAGTTTAAGCCTAAGGATGTCTCCATAGTTGAATCCTTATGTGGAAAACTGTAGCCTGCCTTATTATGTAAACTAACTGAAAACTCAGCTTACTTTTGTAACTTACAGCTGAGTCTCAGCAGATTTCAGCAGCTGAGATTCAATCAATTACAGGTAGTCAACTGATTCAAATAAGTCAAAAGTGGGCTGTAATCAAGTTGTTATCACTGTACCTCATTTCCATTTTATACCCATAAATACTACTTGACCATATGCTGGCTGGAGTACTTTGAACCCATTCTGGTTCTGAGAGCTGCTGGGATTCCACAATTGTGAATAAATGTCAATGAAGATTTTTAAACAAAATATGTCTCATTTGCCTTGTGACAGTGTATACTGAAAGAACAAATCTAAAGGAAGGGTCTAAGACACTAAGACAGTGTCTGTTATAGCTAGTAAACCTGGAGCAGAGAAAGAAAAGGGTAAAGGAGGGCTAGATCATTAAGGGTTAAGATCAGTTGCAAACTAGTACCCAGCAGAGGTATTTGATTTAGCCAACATAGTGTTTTATTTTGTTTTTGTTTTTTAATTGCCAATAATAAAAAAAAATCAGAAGATTTCACATTTTTACCTATATTTCTAATGATCTTGGGAAAAATTTAAATATTAGATAATAGTGGATCCTCATTTGGCAAGGTGATAGTCTATTAGAACCGAGAAACAGATTCTCTATTTAGAAGAGTCATGTATTTGCCACTTACCCAGTCTTCTCTGACTTTTGCATTAGTAGTCTAGGGTGTTTTAAGCACTAATAAGGAGAATTAAAGTAAATTAAAATGGAGACCAGGCCTGAAGAATCCCTGAGCAGACAAAGAAAACTAGCCTCATAAGCTACCCAAACATTGATTTGCAAACATAAGCAAAATTTAAGGTGAGCTATTTCTTGCAAATGCCAATATTAAAGAAAAAAAGAACTTAAGTTCAATCCATCAGAAAATAGCCAACAAACTGGAACCAGCAGTTGGCATAATGGCTATGTCACTGGACTTCCATGTAGCCGACCGCAGTTTGAGTCCCAGATCCAGTGGCTTAAACGCATGCTAGGTGTGTGTGCGTGCATGCCCAAGACCCTGGGAGGAGACTGGAGGAGAAGGGATTGCTGCATGGCCATTCCCCCCAGGGGGTGATTTCTCGCTTTCTGTCTTTCTGTCTCTCTGTCTCTCTGTCTCTCTCTTTCTGGAGATCGCACAGACCCTATAGTAAACAAACACAAAAAAACTCTCAAAAAGAAAGAAAATAGCCAACAAACTTATAATTGTATAACTAAACATTTTGCAGTGGGATAAGCCACATAATGCAATTGTATAATTCTAACTATTCAAATGTTTTCTCTTTTTTTGGAGAGTTTTTTTTCACTATAGGGCACGTGCACTCGCCAGACAGACAGAGAGAGACATAGAGACAGAAAGCGAGAAATCACTCCCCAGGGGGGATGGTCATGCCGCAATCTCTTCTCCTCCATTCTCCTCTCAGGATCTTGGGCACGCACGCACACACGCCCGGCGTGAGTTTTAAGTCACCGGGTCTGGGATGCAAACCGCGGTCAACTACGTGGGAGTCCAGCACCATAGCCATTACACTAACTGCTGGTTCCCTCAAATGTTTTCTTTACTTTACTTCTGGGTCCATCTTGCAAAACCTTTCTTTTGCATTCCATCAGTGGTGCTCCTAAACTATGTCCAGTTTAGAGCTGCCCAATACACAAATTATGGTTGGCTCAAAATAAACTCTTTAAATTTTTAAAATATTTTGCTAGAGGGTGCACTTGTCAGAGACAGAGTGAGAAAGCACTACCCATGGAGGATGGCCACACAATTCCTTCTTCCCCATTTCTCCTTTCAAGATTTTGGGCATGCACATACAAGAGCTCAGTGTGTTTTTCAAGCCACCAGTTCTGGCAGTCAGCCAAGTGAAATCCAGTCATCTTACTGCCACACTACTAGCTGACCAAAACTCTTTAAAATTTTATTGCAATTTAGTTTACTTTCTAACAAGAGTTAGGGTTTTACCTCTTTCATGAAATACTATCTGAAAACTTTTCAAACCTAGAGAAACATGGAGAAATTCATACCCAAGAAATGCAAAAAAAATTCCAAATAAAATCAACAGAAAACGATCTTCCCCCTGGCATATTATAACCAGATTGGTAAAAATCAAAGACAAAGACAAGATTCTAAGAACAGCAAGAGAAAAATATCAAGTTACTTACAAAGGTTATCTTATTAGACTAACATCAGACCTCTCAACTGAAACAATGCCAGCAAGGGAAGAATGGGGAAACATATTCAAAACACTAAAAAGAAATAAAAAATCATAAAAGAATATCATACCTGGCAAGAGTATCCTTCAAATGGGAAGAACAAATAAAATCAATCTAGACAAACAAAAACTGAAAGAATTCATGAAGACTAAGACCAGCTCCTTAAAAAAACGCTGAAGGAGGGTCGTATACCAGGAAAACTAAAAAGAGACAAATAGAAATAGGAGATAAAGCAACAATCAAGAAACTGGCTAACAGAATAGCAGGGATAAGTCTGCAGATATTGATAATAATGTTGAATGTTAATAGATTAAATTCTCCACTTAAAAGACACAGACTGAACCCACCCACTGGGATATTTGAACCTGGTTTTGGTAGGTCTCTTCTCATGAGTGCACTTCCAGCCTCTGGGATTATCTTTGGAACTTGAAGTACTCCAGTCTACATGCTGCACAACATGTAATGCATGGCTCGATCCTCTTCACTAAGTTATATCTCCTCATCTTGTTTCCATCTCATCAAGAGCTGAAATTTGGTAGAGAGGTCAACTACCTACAGTTACCTGCATAAGTTTTATCCAACAGAAACATACCTGGGAACAAAGGGTGAAATTCTCTCTTCCAGTACTACAAAGCCTACTCTAATAAATAAGAAAAAGTGAATACTGCATCAGATGACTAAAAACCAGCACAGAGGGGTCAGCAGGTGGCGTGGTGGTTAAGGATGCAGGACTCCCTCATGACTAACTGTGGTTTGAGTCCCAGACCTAGTGGCTTTCTTTCTCACTTTCTCTCTCTCTTTCTCCTTCTCTGGTCAAATCAAAACGAATGGATGAATAAATTTAAATAAAATAATTATTTTTTTAAAAGCCAGCACAGATCTCAAAGAAACATGAGAAAACAAGAGGGTAATTCTCCCCCAGATGAGTACAGTAGTCCCTCACCAATGATGGGCAGCACAAGAGACTGCACATAAATTTAAGGAAAACAATTCTGAACATTTATAGTGAAAAAATTCAAGAGATGCAAGAGAAAGCAAACAATTTCATGAAATAAGAAAATCATTCCAGGACATGAAAGAGGAATTCCAAAACATATAGACCCTAAAAAAGAATCAAACAGAATTTCTGGAAATGAAGAATGTAATACAAGAAATTAATATCTCCTTAGAAAGCATTAACATCAGACTGGACCATGCAGAAGAAAGAATGTCTGACCTTGAAGACAAAGTCTCCAACATAGACCAAACCAACAAAAGAAATCATTCCAGGACATGAAAGAGGAATTCCAAAACATATAGACCCTAAAAAAGAATCAAACAGAATTTCTGGAAATGAAGAATGTAATACAAGAAATTAATATCTCCTTAGAAAGCATTAACATCAGACTGGACCATGCAGAAGAAAGAATGTCTGACCTTGAAGACAAAGTCTCCAACATAGACCAAACCAACAAAAGAATGAAAAAAGGGAACCAGCAGTTAGCGTAATGGCTATGTCACTGGACTCCCATGTAGTCGACCGTGGTTCATGTCCCGGACCCGGTGGCTTAAAACTCATGCCTGGCGCGTGTGCGTGCGTGCCCAAGATCCCAAGAGGAGAACGGAGGAGAAGGGATTGCAGCATGACCATCCTACCTGGGGAGCGATTTCTCGCTTTCTGTCTCTCTGTCTCTCTCTGTCTGTCTGGTGAGCGCAGGCGCCCTATAGCGAAAACCTCTCAAAAAGAAAAAAAAAAAAAGAATGAAAAAAAAAAAACACCCAAATGAGGATAGCATATGGGAAATTCTAGACACCATGAAACACCCAAACATCTTTGTAAAGGATATTCCAGAAAGTGAAGAAGCTAATAAAGGCATGGGAAACCTCTTTCATAAAATATTTTTTGAAAATTGCCCAAATATAGAGAAACATGGAAAAATGCAGACCCAAGAAATAAAAAGAATCCAAAGTAAAATCAATATAAAAAGATTATCCCCACAGCACATAATAGCCAGATTGGAAAAAATAAAAGACAAAGAAGATAGTCTAAAAATGGCAAGTGAGAAACATCAAATTACTTATAAATGTTATCACATTGAGCTAACATTAGACCTCTCAACTGAAACAATGAAAGCAAGGAAAGTATGGGAAGATATATTGAAAATATTAATAGAAGACTCCCCCATTGCAGCTGAGTACTAGTGCTTTCAGGGAAAAAGAGAAAGGAAGACTTTATGTTGAAAAATTCAGCCTCCAGCATCCAGTTTCAAGTGGACAGGCAAGAGGCAGGCCTTCAGAAGAAGACTCCTATATTGCATCTGAGAATTAGTATTTCAAGAAATAAGAAAAATGAAAAGTTTCTACTGAAAATTCAGCCTAAAGGCCTTAGTCTCGAGTGGAGAGGCAAGGGGTAGGCCTTCAGAAGAAGACTCTTCCATTGCAGGTGAGAACTAGCCTTTTCAGGGAATAAGAGAAATGAAGACTTTCTACTGAATATTCCACCTCCAGCCTCAGTCTTGATTGGAAGGGCACCCCTCTATCCTTCTTTCTATCTCTCTCTGTCTCTGTCTTCTCATTGTTTGGTAATTTTTTTAAAGTAAAGTATTCCCTTGGCATTCAGATACTCCTCTTCCCCACTTCCCAGTTAGGAGAGGCAAGAGGCAGGCCTTCAGAAGAAGACTCCTCCATTGCAGCTGAGAACTAGTGCTTTCAGGGAATAAGAGAAATGAAGATGTTCTATTGAAAATAAACCTCTAGCTCCTAGTGTCCAGTGGTAGGGCACCCCCTGTATCCTTTTCTCTCTCACTCTCGGTTTCTCTCTTCCTCTCTTTGCCTTCTGATTGTTTTCTAATTTTTATTTTAAAAATTTTTAAGGTAAAGAATTCTCTTGACTTTCAGATCCTCCTTTATCTTGTGAGTAATCCCTTTTTACCCCTCCCATTTAGGAGAGGACATGGACAGGTCTTCAGAAGAAGACTTTTCCATTGTAGCAGAGAACTGGTGATTATGTGCAGTGTACAAGCAGTCTGTTTGTTTTTCATTTTTTACTTTTGAAATAAATAATTTTTTTTGTTGTTCTCTCTCTATCTCTCTCTCCTCTCTCTCTTCTCCTTTTTCTGTGTTTTCTTTTCCTTTTTCTTTTACCTGATCACTTTGCTGCTCAGCCTCCATGCCTCTAGACAGGAATCTAGAGTGTCTAGACAGAACTAAGGTACGTGTAGCCAAACATCCAAATACTACTAGGTTCAACATATTCATCAATACCCACGTAATCTTCTGCACAAAGGGATAAAAATGGAACAGCAAAGAGACTGCAGATCACCTTCTCCTACACACCACTGAACATGCAGATTGAACTTCTAGAAATTAGGAAGAGATGTATAACCCATCAGATGAATAGAAAAAAACAACCCAGGTACATGAAATAAGAAAAATCAAGATAATACCTCCCTCCAAGGGAAAAGAATAACTGCTCATCACCCAGACAGTACAATGGAATTTTTGGAAATGTCTGATAAAGAATTTAGAATATTCATAGAGACAAAGCTAGCAGACATGCAAGAGAAGAAGATAATGAACTCCAGAAGAGGCAGGAGAATTGAATCAGGAGTTCCACGAGGCGAGGAGGTTCTTGCACGATCTGAAAGAGGAAATACATATCATAAAAAAGAATCGAACAGAACTGTTAGAGATAAAGGCTGTAATATAGGAAATAAAAACCTCCCTTGAAAGTATTAAAAGCAGACTTGATCATATAGAAGATTAAATCTCAGATATAGAAGACAGAAATGCTGGCCTAGAAAAGTCCACCATGAACGCTGACAAAATAGTTTAAAAAAAATGAGAATAATATATGAGAAATGCTAGATACTATTAAACATCCAAACATTTGGGTAATTGATATACCAGAAGGAAAAGAGACTAATAAGGGCATTGATAATCTATTCCATGAAATCCTGGAAGAAAACTTTCCAAACCTAGAGAGGCATTCAAATATCCAGACCTAAGAAATACAAAGGATCCCAAATAGAATCAACCCAAGAACATCTTGTCCAAGACATATCATAGCTGGATTGACCAATACCACTGGCAAAGACAAGATAGTAAGGCTTGCAAGAGACAAATGACAAGTTACCTACACAGAATATCCCATCAGGCTAACAGCGGATCTCCCATCAGAAACAATGTGAACAAGAAAAGAATGGGAAAATATATTCAAAGTGTTGAGTGAAAAACTATTTCAACCAAGAATACTATACCCAGAGAGATTATCCTTCACGTGGGAAGAGAAAACAAGAACATTCTCAGATAAACAAAAAAACCTGAAAGAATTTACTGACACCAGACCAGTTCTCCAAGAAGTTCTGAAGGCAGTGCTATATAAGCAAAACTAAAATCAGACACACAGAAATAAGAGTTAAAAAAATCTAAGAAAAGGCCCAGCTTAATGGTAGAGACAAGTCCAGAGTTGAATATTATCTTCCAGAATTTAAACAGAAAGATTGGACCACAACAGAATTTAGATGAAGTACATGAGACTGAGCTGATGAAATAGAATTTTATGACTTTTGGGAACCAGCAGTTAGCGTAATGGCTATGTCGCTGGTCTCCCACGTAGTCGACTGCAGTTCGAGTCCCAGATCTGGTGGCTTAAACTCACACCAGGCACGTGTGCATGAGTGCCCAAGATCCCAAGAGGACAATGGAGGAGTAGGGATTGTGGCATGGCCACCCCCCACTCCTCCCTGAGGGGGTGATTTCCCACTTTCTTTCTCTCTGTCTCTCTCTGTCTGTCTGGCGAGCACACACACCCTATAGCAAAAACCTCTCCAAAAGAAAAAAAAAAAAGAATTTTATGACTTTTGACTAAAACAATACTGATCCTTTTCTATGCTTTGTACTCCAGAGATAAGGATTTTTCAACAGATCCATGTACCTACAGAATCCTAAGTTGTTTCCCGGCTTTAAGTCTTTTTGTTTGTTTGTTTTCTTTTTAAATTTTTATTATACCTTAGATTTTTTTTATTTTAAATTTATTCATTCTCTACATTAATTCACTATACACCATCACAACACACAAATGAATTTTCCATCCAAAATACACTGTGCATTGGCTCAACCAAGCACATCAACATACATGTTCTCAGCAAATAATTTTCCAATTCTTATGTCCTGCATACCTTGCCTTTTGTTTTGCCATCCCTGATTCCCCATCCCCCACCCTCT
>NW_006160079.1:21859-25754 GCF_000334495.1 Tupaia belangeri chinensis | reverse complement strand
TAGGCATAAACCCCAGTGAGTAGAAGGAACATACTATAAAGTAGTACCCAGCTGTGCCCATACACCTCGCTGCAGTCATCAAATATGCATTTTTTTAATATTACCTAACATTCATTCCCTGAGCATCATCACAACATACTAAATGTGGTTTCCCATCTAGGATAAACTGCATAGTGGCTTAATCAAGCATGTTATCATCAATAATATTCCATTTCTACTTTCATACATATGTATACATATATATATGTTTTTTATCCTATGTTTGACCCTCTGCCCTTTTCCACTCTCCCATTACACTATCTCTGCTATATACAGTTGTCTTCCAGAGGAGTTATTGAAAATGTGATACATGCAAGTAAAGGGAGAGGGGCCACGAGTTTAAAGTTTTTAACGATAGGGAACATAGATTCTATTCAAGGTTGGACTAAGGGTGGGTCTCATGCAGTTCCGCAATTGTAGGTGAGTCTCCATGGAATACAGTTTCAGGAAAGTGGTTCTGGTAAGCAGAGATGATTATCAGTTGATGCGGCACAGCAGCCATCTTGTGATTACCGGGAATGGTGTTGTGGGGCTCTGCAGCGTGAGTTATCCTCGGGTATCTGGCTTCCTTAAGAATGGTAGAGTAGTTCTTGTTTTTCCGTGAGGTAATGCAGGGCTGGTAACCATCATTTTCTTAAATAATCTAGCTACTTTCAAAAGCAAGTTCACTAGATACTATAAAGAAATCCAGTTTTGGACATTCTACTGATAATTGAGCCTACAGCAAACAAGCTAGTGGCAGAAGAAGCCAGGCCTTCAGGAGGAGGTTCCACATGGCTCCTATAAACAAGGTATTGCAGGGCACAAGAGAAATGAAGACATTCTACTGATAATTGAGTTTCCAGCAAACAGGCTAGCGGTAGAGAGACCCCAGCTTTCTATCCCTATTTCTGTGTCTCTGTATCTGTCTGTCCCTGCTTGTCTTCCCTTCCTTTTTTGTAATTTTTCTTCTTTACATTTTTTTTAAGGCAAAGTTTTTCTCTTGCTCCCTGCTCCACCTTCTATCTTGTTAATTATTGCTCTGTTCCTCCACCCAGGCAGAAGTAGCCAGACCTTCAGAACGAGGTTCCACATGGCTCCTGTGAACTAGGTATTGCAGGGCACAAGATAAATGAAGACATTCTACTAATAATTGAGCCTCCAGCAAAAAAACTAGTGGCAGAAAATGCCAGGCTGTCAAAAGGAGGTTCCACATGGCTCCTGTGAACTAGTTATTGCAGGGCATAAGACAAATGAAGACATTCTATTGATAATTGAGCCTCCAGCAAACAAGCTAAAGGTAGGGATTCCTACAGCCTTCTATCCCTATTTCAGTGTCTCTGTATCTGTCTGTCCCTGTTTGTTGTCCCTTTTGTAATTTTTACTTTTCACATTTTTTTTAAAGGCAAAGTTTTTCTCTTGCTCCCAGCTCCACCTTTTACCTTGTTAATTATCACTCTGGTCCTCCACCAAGGAAGAAGAAGCCAGACCTTCAGAATGAGGTTCCACATGACTCCTGTGAACTAGGTATTGCAGGGCACAAGAGAAATGAAGACATTCTACTGATAATTGAGCCTCCAGCAAGCAAGCTAGTGGCAGAAGAAGCCAGGACTTCAGAAGGAGGTTCCACACTGCTCCTGTGAACTAGGTATTGCAGGGCACAAGAGAAATGAAGACAGTCTACTGATAATTGAGCCTCCAGCAAACAAGCTAGCAGTAGGGGGCCTTCCAGCCTTCTATCCCTATTTCTGTGTCTCTGTATCTCTCTGCCCCTGCTGGTCTTCCCTTCTTTTTTTGTAATTTTTCCTTTTTATATATTTTTTTAAAGGCAAAATTTCTATCTTGCTCCACGCTCCACCTTTTATATTGTTAATTATTGCTCTGATCCTCCATCCAGGCAGAAAAACCAGGCCTTCAGAAGGAGGTTTCACATGGCTCCTGTGAACTAGGTATTGCAGGGCACAAGAGAAATGAAGACAGTCTACTGATAATTGAGCCTCCAGCAAACAAGCTAGCAGTAGGGGGCCTTCCAGCCTTCTATCCCTATTTCTGTGTCTCTGTATCTCTCTGCCCCTGCTGGTCTTCCCTTCTTTTTTTGTAATTTTTCCTTTTTACATTTTTTTGTAAAAGGCAAAGTTTTTCTCTTTCTCACAGCTCCATCTTTGATCTTTTTAATGATTCCTCTGGTCCTCCAACCAGGCAGAAGAAACCAGGCCTTCAGAAGGAGGTTCCACATGGCTATTGATTACTAGGTATTGCAGGACACAAGAAAAATGAAGACATTCTACTTATAATTGAGCCTCCAGCAAACATTGCAGTAGGGAGTCCCCCGGCCTTCTATCCCTATTTCTGTGTCTCTGTATCTGTCTGTCCCTGCTTGTCTTCCCTTCATTTTTGTAATTTTTTCTTTTTACATTTTCTTTAAAGGCAAAGTATTTCTCTTGCTCCCAGATCCACTTTTTATCTTGTAAATTATCACTCTGGTCCTCCACCCAGGCAGAAGCCAGGCCTTCAGAAGGAGATTCCACATGGCTCCTGTGAACTAGGTATTGCAGGGCACAAGAGAAACGAAGACAGTCTACTGATAATTGAGCCTCTAGCAAAGAAGCTAGCAGTAGGGAGCCCCCCAGCCTTCTATCCCTATTTCTGTGTCTCTGTATCTGTCTGTCCCTGCTTGTCTTCCCTTCTTTTTTTGTAAATTTTCCTTCTTACAATTTTTTTGAAGTCAAATTTTTTCTGTTACTCCCAGCTCCAACTTTAATCCTGTTAAATATCGCTCTGGTCATCCACCCAGGCAGAAGAACCCAGGACTTCAGAAGGATGATCCACATTTCTCCTGTGAACTAGTTACTGCAGGGAACAAGAGAAATGAAGACATTCTACTGATCATTGAGCCTCCAGCAAGCAAGCTAGAGGCAGAAGAAGCCAGGCCTTCAGAAGGAGGTTCCACATGTCTCCTATTAACTAGGTATTGCAGTGCACAGGAGAAATGAAGACATTCTACTGATAATTGAGCCTATAGCAAGCAAGCTAGCAGCAGAAGAAGCCAAGCCTTCAGAAGGAGGTTCCACATGGCTCCTGTGAACTAGGTATTGCAGGGCACAAGAGAAATGAAGACATTCTACTGATAATTGAGCTTCTAGCAAACAACCTAGACGTAGAGAGACCCCAGACTTCTATCCCTACTTCTGTGTCTCTGTATCTGTCTGTCCCTGCTTGTCTTCCCTTTCTTTTTTGTAATTTTTCCTTTTTACATTTTTTTTCATGGCACAGTTTTTGTCTTGCTCCCAGCTCCATCTTTTATCTTGTTAATTATCATTCTGGTCCTCCACTCGGGCAGAAGAATCCAGGTCTTCAGAAGGAGGTTTCACATGGCTCCTGTGATCTAGGTATTGCAGGGCACAAGAGAAATGAAGACATTCTACTTATAATTGAGCCTACAGCAAACAAGCTAGCGGTAGGGAGACCCCCAGGCTTCTATCCCTGTTTCTGAGTTCCTGTATCTGTCAGTCCCTGCTTGTCTTCCCTTCATTTTTTGTATTTTATCCTTTTTACATATTTTTTAATGGTAACGTTTTTCTCTTGCTTCCATCTCCACCTTTTATCTGGTTAATTATCGCTCTGGTCCTCCACCCAGGCAGAAGAATCCAGGGCTTCAGAAGGAGATTCCACATGGCTCCTGTGAACTAGGTATTACAGGGCACAAGAGAAATGAAGACATTCTATTGATTATTGAGCCTCCAGCAAGCAAGCTAGTGGCAGAAGAAGCCAGGCCTTCAGAAGGATGTTCCACATGGCTCCTGTGAACTAGGTATTGAAGGGCACAAGAGAAATGAAGATATTCTAGTGATAATTGAGCCTCCAGCAAACAAGCTAG
>NW_006160079.1:20148-21774 GCF_000334495.1 Tupaia belangeri chinensis | reverse complement strand
CCTATTTACATTTTTTCCCATTTATTTATTTGCATTCATTCACAGTATATCATTACAGCATACAAAATGAGATTTTCCATCCAGAGTATACTGTATATTGTCTCAATCAAGCACATCAAGAAACATGTTATTGTCAGCAACTGATCTTCTATTTCTTGTTTTCTCTGTTTTGCTTTTTTCCCCCCATCCTTGATTCCCTATCTCTTACCCTCTGCCACCTCCCACTCTACATTTTTTTTTAAAGGAAAAGTTTTCCTCTTGCTTCCAGCTTCACCTTTTATCTTGTTAATTATCAATCTGGTCCTCCACATGGGCAGATGGAGCAAGGTCTTCAGAAGGAGGTTCCACATGGCTCCTGTGAACTAAGTATTGCAGGGCAAAAGGGAAATGAAGACATTCTACTGATAATTGAGTCTACAGCCCACTCTACATTTTTTTTTAAAGGAAAAGTTTTCCTCTTGCTTCCAGCTTCACCTTTTATCTTGTTAATTATCAATCTGGTCCTCCACATGGGCAGATGGAGCAAGGTCTTCAGAAGGAGGTTCCACATGGCTCCTGTGAACTAAGTATTGCAGGGCAAAAGGGAAATGAAGACATTCTACTGATAATTGAGTCTACAGCCAACAAGCTAATGGTAGGGAGCCCACCAGTCTTCTAAAGGGAAAAGAGTAACTCTTCTTCTTCCACAAGCAGTTTGGTGAAAATCATGGAAATGTCTGATAAGGAATTTAGAGCATTCATAATGTCGAAGCTATCAGAGATGGAAGCGAAGAGAGATAATGAACTGCTAAAGAGAAAGGAGAATGAAGTTGATGAGTTCCAGGAGATGAGGAAATTCTTGCAAGCTCTAAAAGAGGAATTACACACTTTACAAAAGATTCAAACAGAACTGCTAGAGATGAAGTCTATAATACAATAAGTCAAAATCTCCCTTGAAAGTATTAAAAGCAGACTAGATCATTAAGAAAATAGAGAAGGAGGTTCCACATAGCTCCTGTGAACTAAATATTGCAGGGCACAAGAGAAATTAAGACATTCTACTGATAATTGAGCCTCCAGCAAACAAGCTAACGGTAGGGAGACCCCCAGCCTTCTATCCCTATTTCTGTGTCTCTGTATCTGTCTGTCCCTGCTTGTCTTCCCTTCTTTTTTTTTTTGGTAAGGTTTCCTTTATACATGTTTTTTAAAGGCAAAGTTTTTCTCTTGCTCCCAGCTCCACCTTTTATCTTGTTAATTATCGCTCTGGTCCTCCACCAAGGAAGAAGCCAGGCCTTCAGAAGGAGGTTCTACATGACTCCTGTGTACTAGGTATTGCAGGGCACAAGAGAAATGAAGAAAGTCTGCTGATAATTGAGCCTCCAGCAAGCAAGCTAGTGGTGAGGAAGACAGGACTTCAGAAGGAGGTTCCACAGGGCTCCTGGGAACGAGGTATTGCAGGGCACAAGAGATATGAAGACATTCTACTGAGAATTGAGCCTCCAGCAAACATGCTAGTGGTAGGAAACCCCCCCCCCAGCATACTATCCCTATTTTTGTGTCTATTTATCTGTCTGTCCCTGCTTGTTTTCCCTGCTTTTTTGGAATTTTTTCTTTTTCCTTTTTTTTTTAAGTCAAAGTTTTTCTCTT
>NW_006160079.1:18937-20048 GCF_000334495.1 Tupaia belangeri chinensis | reverse complement strand
TGGCTCCTGTGAACTAGGTATTGCAGGGCACAAGAGAAATGAAGACATTCTACAGATAATTGAGCCTCCAGCAAAGAAGCTAGCGGTAGGGAGCCCCCCAGCCTTCTATCCCTATTTCTGTGTCTCTGTATCAGTCTGTTCCTGCTTGTCTTCCCTTCTTTTTTGTAATTTTTCCTTTTTACATTTTTTTTAAAGGCAATGTTTTTCTCTTTCTCTCAGCTCCACCTTTTATCTTGTTAATTATCGCTCTGGTCCTCCACCCAGGCAGAAGAATTCAAGCCTTCAGAAGAAGGTTCCACATGGCTCCTGTGAACTAGCTATTGCAGGGCACAAGAGAAACGAAGACATTCTACGGATAATTGAGCCTCCAGCTAGCAAGCTAGTGGCAGAAGAAGCCAGGCCTCCAGAAGGAGGTTCCACATGGCTCCTGTGAATCAGGTATTTCACCCGGCGTTTGTGTGCTGCGCAGTTTTCTATTTTGTGATTTTTTTTTTAAAAAGGAAAATAGTAATTTCAATTTTTTCCTTTTTTTTTCCTTTTCTTTTCTTTCTGCTGTTGATTCTCTCTCTCTTTTTCATTTCTCTTTTTCTTGTCTCTCCCACACTCCAGTATCCATTTAATGTGTTTTTAGAAGGTTCTAAGAGCATTGTAGCTGAACATCTGAATACTAATAGGGTTAAAATATTCCTCAATATCTACTGAATCTGCTGCACCAGCGATCACAACAGACTAGCAAAGAGATTCTAGATCACATCTGTCTGCTTGCTCCTGAACATTCAGACTGAATTTCAAGAATTTGAAAGAGACACACCATCCATCAGATGACAAAAAATCACCGCTGGATCACAAGAAATATGGGAAAAGAAGAAAATAACTCTCCTCCAAGGGAAAAGAGTAACTCTTCTTCTTCCACAAGCAGTTTGGTGAAAATCATGGAAATGTCTGATAAGGAATTTAGAGCATTCATAATGTCAAAGCTAACAGAGATGGAAGAGAAGAGAGACAATGATCTGCTAAAGAGAAAGGAGAAATAAGTTGATGAGTTCCAGGAGATGAGGAAATTCTTGCAAGATCTAAGAGAGGAATTACACACTTTACAAAAGACTCAAAC
>NW_006160079.1:10701-15748 GCF_000334495.1 Tupaia belangeri chinensis | reverse complement strand
TATATATATATATATATATATCAATAGTATTCCATAGAGTACATGTACCACGTTTTTTCCATCCATTCATCTGTTCATGGACATTTGGGTTGGTTCCATGTCTTAGTGATCGTGAATAATGCCGCAATAAACATTGACATGCTAGCACTTTTTTGACGGAGCATTCTCTTGTCCTTTGGGTAGATATCCAGAAGTAGAGTTGCTGAATCAAATGATATTTCTATTTTTAGATCTTTGAGGAACCTCCATATTGTTTTCCACAGTGGTTCAACCAGTTTACATTCCCACCAACAGTGTAGGGGAGTCCTCCTTTCACCACATCCCCACCAACACTTTGTATTTTTAATCTTCACCATTCTGACTGGGGTTAGGTGGTATCTCATTGTGGTTTTAATCTGCAGCTTACTTATAATGAGGGATGTTGAGCATTTCCTCATATGTTTTTTGGCTGTTCACATGTCTTCTTAGAGAGATTTTTGTTCAGCTTATTTTCCCATATTTTAATTGGGTTAATCTCTCTCTCTCTCTCTCTCTCTCTCTCTCTTTTTATAAACTGCTTGAGTTCCCTGTGAGGCCTTAGGTTCAGATCTTTGGTCCATTTTGAGTTGATTTTTGTTAATGGTGAAAGGTGGGGATTCAATTTCATCTTTCTGCAAGTAGATACTCAGTTTTTCCAGCACCATTTACTAAAGAGGTTTTCCTTTTCCCATTGGAATGACTGGTATCTTTTGTTAAAAGTCAGTTGGCTGTAAACTTTGGGTTTATTTCTGGGATATCTATTCTATTCCATTGGTCCACCTGTCTGTTTTTGTGCTAGTACCATGCTCTTTTGATTATCACAGCTTAATAGTATATTTTAGAGTCAGGAAGTGAGATGCCACCCACTTCACTCTTCTTGTGCAGGATTACTTTGGCAATATGAGGTCTTTTATGGTTCCAGAAAAATTCTATGATTGTCTTTTCTAGATCTATGAGGAATATCTCTGGTATTTTGATTGGAATTGTGTTAAATATGTAGATTAATTTGGATAGAATTGCCATTTTGATTACATTAATTCTTCTAATTCAGGAACATGGGATAGTCTTCCACTTTTTATGTCCTTTTCAATATCTTTTTTAAGCTTTTCATAGTTTTCTTTGTAAAGGTTTTTGATTTCCTTAGTTATGTCTATCTCTAGGTATCTTATACATTTTGTTGCTATGGTATGCATTGAACGCATGGTAATCAAATAAAAATATTAACATATATATCATTTTCAATAGAAAACTTTACATTCTTGTGCCTGTTAAATGCTTTTTCCCCTGAATCCCTCCCTCCTTCCTCCTACTATTCACTCCCTACTATATAGTCTCTTTTGTCTATATTTGCCCTCCCTACTATTATATCTTCAAAATTTTCAGTTTCTATTGAACAGTGCAGACATTTGGTACATATTGAGCAGGAATATACAATGTTTCTCTTTTGTTGTCTAGTTTCTTTGGCTTACCATTAAATCTTTTATGTTCATTCACTTTGTAGCAAATGACAGGGTCTCTGCATTCACTGCAATGGAGAAGACTGGAGAAGAAACTGGTGTGAGGGGAAGATCAAAATAGACAATTGAAATTACATCAAGCTAAAAAGCTTCTGCATAGCAAAGGAAATAATAATTAAAGAGACAACCCATAGAATGAGAGAAAATATTTGTAAACTATATTACAGATAAGGAACTGATAATTAGAATATATAGTGAACTCAAGTAGTTCACATGCAAAAAAATCCAATTAAAAAATAGTCAAATGAATTGAACAGACAACTCTCTAAGGAAGACATTAATGGCCAAAATGCATCTGAAAAAAATGTTCAACATCACTTATTGTAAGGGAAATGCAAATAAGAAGCACAATGAGATACCACTTAACCCATTCAGAATGATAATGATTTAAAAAAAATGACAATTGCTGGGCTGGCAGGTGGGGTGGTGGTTAAGGGCGCTGAACTTGCACATGACCATTGGTGGTTCAAGTCCCAGTCCTGGCAGCTTTCTTTCTCACTTTAACTCTCTCTCACTCACTCACTCTGTCTCTCTTTCTGATCAAATTTAAATACATAAAGTTAAATAATTTGTTTTTAAAAATGATAAGTGCTGGTGAGATTGTGGTCAGTCAGAATATAAATTAGTACAGCCACTGTGGAAAACAAAATGGAGGTTCTTCAAAATCTTTCAAATACAGCTACTATATGACTCAGTAATCCCACTCTTGGTATTTACCCAAAGGATAGAAAAACACTAAGTTGGAAAGACACTTATGCATTCATGTGAAGGACCAGGAAGACTCCGTTTTTTTTGTTTGTTTGTTTGTTTTTTGCGTTTTGTTGTTGTTGTTGTTGTTGTTGTTTTTTATGGGGCAACTCCATTTTGTCAAACCCACTTTCCTGAGAATCTACACCATTTCAAGGAGGCGACCTGATCACATAGGAGAAGGTCATGAGATGATCACCCCACTGGGGCTGGCCAATTATATAAAAAACAAAGGAAATACCAGAGACCTGAAGTAACTTTCTTGCCAATCAGTAAAAGACAACTATGCTTCTTGAAATCTATAGCTAATGTATAGCTGCCTGAGTGCATTCCTCAGCACCTCTCGACCTCCCCCCCCCCTCAACAGCCAAATAAAAACCCACCCTAACTAACACCAGGGGCTCTCAACCCTGACTCACTGTGTCGGTGACGACTGGGAGTCCTCATTCGAGCCTGAATAAAAATGACTCTTGTGTGCTTGCATCGAAATTGGCTCCTTGGTGGTCTTTTGGGAATTTTGCAACTGGGGCACATCATCTGGGAATTAGTCTGGGATTCTCCAAGATCTTCAAGATCCCTGAATCAGAGGGTCTACTGATAACGGCCAGTGAGTGTGTTTCCTTTGTCTCTGTGTTTGTCCTGTTCAGTGTCCGAGGGCCCAAACTCTGTAATAGATCAAAATCAGTCTAGGGACCAGCAGTTAGCGTAATGGCTATGTCGCTGGACTCCCACGTAGTCGACCGCGGTTCGCGTCCCAGACCCAGTGGCTTAAAACTCACACTGGGCGCGTGTGTGTGCGTGCCCAAGATCCCGAGAGGAGAATGGAGGAGAAGGGATTGCGGCGTGACCATCCCCCCTGGGGGGTGATTTCTCGCTTTCTGTCTCTGTGTCTCTCTCCGTCTGTCTGGCGAGCGCACGCGCCCTATAGAGAAAACCTCTCCAAAAAAAAAAAAAAATCAGTCTAGCAGACATGGTGGCAGGCCACCTATCTGGGGACCTGGAAGACATTCCAGACCCTCTGGGAGGGGACAGAGTGCCCCAGTTGTTCTAAGTTCTCTGAGGGGACAAAGTGGGTTGCTCTCACAGCATGGTGTGAGGCCGTTGTCCCACTTTCGGTTTGCTTTTCACTCAATGAAGAGCATCTGCATGGCCGCATTTGTCCTGTCTTTGTGTTCATTACCTATTTCTGTTGGTGTGTACTTTTTTTCTGATGGAAATGGGACAGACTCAGACTTCCCCTCTGATGCTTATGACGAAACATACCCTGAAGAATGATTAACCTGCGTGCTTTGCTTCTGTAACTGACTTTTTCTTTAAAGATAAAAACAAAACAAAACAAAACAACCTACCCCCATCTCTCCTGAAGCCCCTTCACTTTGTTCCTTTGTCCTTGTAAATCATCAGGTCACCCTGGACATGATTGTGCATTTTTGGCCTATATAAGCTCCGTTCCCCTTTCACTCAGGGCTGCGGGGTTTTAAGAGACATGAGTCCTCCCATATGCCGCCAGCTTAGTCAATAAACTCCAATAAATTTGATTGTGTCTGGATATCCTCTTATTTCTCTCTGAGTAGACTATAACATTTGGGGGTCCCAGCGAGATGCATACCTATCTGGTATGTGGGTGAGTCATCCTAGGGAGAGCGGCCTCACTTGGCCTGGCTGCTGGCTAGCTGGGACTACTCTAGGGGAGGCACCACCTGGGATTTCCCAGGGCCCCTAAGCTACTCATGGGATTGTTGGCAGCTGACAAGAGATGCTGACTGCTCCTCCAAAAGTTTGTAGAGTTTTGCTTAGAAGATATAGAACAATAGATTATTGACCTCACATACCAAGGGGTTCTTCAAGACCTCTGAAGGCCTTACTTTGGGTGTTCCTGTCCTGTTCTGTCTTCTTCAGTGAAGACAAACCAGTGACTAAGGGGTTGTTTATGGAACAGGGAGGGAATCTCAGGCAAAGTGTATTTCCCTGAGAGATCCCTTGAACTCTGACCTGGGTCAAGGGCCATAAGCCCTTCTGTAGGTGGCTGGGACTCAGGGCTGACTGGATGCAGCTATAGAACTCCTACTTTGGTTCCACCAGATGTGCTTGGAATCTGGGAGCTGGAAGTTTTGCCCTTAGATATTTAGAGAAAATTTGGAGCCAGAGGCCCTAACAGGGTTTAAAACCCATGGTAATTTAGGGATTTCTATGGGTTTCTACTGCTTCCACTGTCAGTTTACTTATTTTCTTCAAACTCTCTTAGAAAATATTTCTTGGTTCTATCCTTCATCCCCTTCAGTAGAAGATATAGAACAATAGATTATTGACCTCACATACCAAAGTGTTCTTCAAGAATTTTACTCTAAAGAGGTTGAAATGTTTGTTTCCTTTCTTGTCTTTATTCTAAAACTAATGAGAGACAAAATAAGCTCCCTTAAGGCTCCCCTTAGCTGCATACTACACCACTTTGATGAGGGCTTTGTAAAAAATAAAGAAAAAAAAACAAAAAATAAAAAAACAGGAACTGTATTCTTGTAACTGGCCCACAAAAACAGCCCCAACAAAGAGAACAAAAGTCCCCTATCCTGCAGTCTGATCCTGAGAAGTTGGATCTTCCTCCCTCTTATAACCCTAGCAGGCATCAGCCTAGGGAGGGCTATGAGAGGCCACAGGAGGCAGAATCCTCAACATCCTCTCACTGTCCTACACGCAGAGTAGATCCAGAGAAAAGAGAGAAGATTGTGCGGCGGCGGCGGCGGGCCCAGGCCTGCGCGGCGGCAGCG
>NW_006160079.1:4414-7849 GCF_000334495.1 Tupaia belangeri chinensis | reverse complement strand
AAAAAAGAATATTTATGTTGTAAAAACTCTAAGAGTATAGAAAAATTTCTATCATTTTCTACCATCCTTAAGTATATAATTAAAAATTTCAAAAAAGGGGTTACTCAAAAAAGCATCAACATCAAAGTAACCCCCGGGAAATTGGCTCTTGTAATCCTGATATGTGTGTGTGCGTCTATGTATGTAATATGTTATGTTACGTACTACATGTTGTATGTCTGTGTGAAAACAGGCCTTAAAATATTCTATTCCATTTGGTTTATAAAAAGAGTGCTCGTAGAAATTGGTCTAAATGTTTCTCAAGTTCATATAACTTTAGTGAACGAGCTGGCTTCAAATGTAATAAAAAAATTAATAAGTGAAAGTCTTCACAATTTCCAACATATATTTTGTCTAGGTTTTCATTGATGAAACAACATCACATTTATTTTTATGTGGTTGGTTTAATGAAACACCTAGTGTTATGTGTTGCATTTTACATAGTAGATATTTAATAGAAAAATAAATTAATGACTAGTTTTTTCTGGCTTTAGTTTTAGTGCTAACAGAAAATCTCTGACCTCAAAGTAACTCTAGAATGTTTACAGAGAAACCCTAAAACATCCAAAAGGGAGTTGCTAAACCAATCAGGCTTATTGTTTATATGTTAGATAAAAATAGAAAGCATTGTCAAATTAAGTAATTCTAATTTTCTTAATATTATATTAAGATATATATATATATATATATATAATCTTATGTACTTGTATGCCTATATATGCATTGTGTTCCAAAATAATTTGAGATTAATAGTAGGCTATTATGTTAAACTGACATATATAGCCAAATTTCTCGGTCAGTTGTGAATTTTTGTCAGAGCATTAACTATGGCTAAAATCCTAACTATGGCTAAAGTCCTGTTATTTCCACAAAGAGGGTAAAAACAATTTACTCTTACAAGTACAGGTTTCTAAAAAAAAAAAAAATCTAATAATTAAACTGGGTAAAAATATTTGACAAAATTACATACTAAGTAGCCAATGCAATGCACCTGAGTTAAAGAAGTAAAAAAATATAAAAGACTATAAATCCAATGTTAAACATGGAATCATAAAAACATATTGCCTGGTTACCTCTGAGTCCTCCTTATAATTCTTGTTGTTAAATTAACATACTTTAGTTATTCTTACTATGGTCTTTAAATTTTATAACAAATATTGAGAGGGCCTATTAGTAAGATTGTTCAGTTTTACATTTGAAAATTGTTAAACAAATTTTGTTATTATTTGCACATGTTCATAAGCTGTTGGTATATACTAAAATTTAGGGTTGCTGAAAATAAAGAATTAGCTCAATATAGATGTTTAACAGCCTATTAGTAAGATTGTTCAGTTTTACATTTGAAAATTGTTAAACAAATTTTGTTATTATTTGCACATGTTCATAAGCTGTTGGTATATACTAAAATTTAGGGTTGCTGAAAATAAAGAATTAGCTCAATATAGATGTTTAACAGGCTTAAGAGCTCCTTTAAAACATCAAATTTCCCAAAGTAAAAAAAAAAGATAAATATGCATGGTTATTAAAAATTGAGCCTGTATATCTAGAATAAAAGCTAAAAAACTACTGTCTATCAGCTTAAGAGGGTGAGAGTCTCAAGGAATGGGGTGGAACAAGTTAAGGCTAGTGTTCCAGGCTGCCTTGTCCCCCAACCCTTTGCCTTTTTGTACTCCTGTTTTCTTTTAGTTAGGCCTCTTCCCAACTGGATTCTTCCCTTAGTTGAATGATCAAGAGGTCTAGCTAGAAAAACAAGAATTTATTATATTCTCCAGCTAGGGCTTTTGTATAGGCAATAAGGCAGATGTCTTGTAAAGCCTGTAAACTGGGCTTCACCCTCTTGACAGTACTCAGCCACTCCTTGCAGAATCTATTAAAACTTAAGTTCACTTCTCAGTGTAGGAACAATTCAGAACAGATATAAAAAATGTTCCCAAATAACTCATAAAAGTGTTATAACAAAATTGGCAAGGCGCCTTAACCTTTGATTTAACTCTCACTTTAATGGCACCCAGTAGTCACTTGTGGTAATCCTGAAGGCTGAGAACTTCTCTGAGGGCAGGATCTGGAAACAGCCCAGATCAGAGACTCTGCCTCAGAAGAAACTCTGTTTCCAATGTGGGCAGTCCAGGCACTAAACAATACCTGTGACTGGCTCTGAAGGGAGCTCTGGACTTCTGTTCGGGAGCTTATGCTGGCTTTAAAATTGAGGATTGATGGAGCCTGAGACCCCGATGGCTCCCCTTGGACATGTGACAACACTGGACAAGCCTCAGGTAACCCTTAAAGTGACTAAGATTAATTTTTGTCTAAATCAGAGGTTAAGGTTGTTTCCAAAAATACACTCAAAAAATAAGAAAAAAATAGTAAACAGGTTAGCTAAGCATGTGTCAAGAGAGAAAATTATAGGACCTAGTCATAGGGGAGGCATCTTAATCAACAACTAAAAGTTCTTGTAGCCACCCCAAACTCCGCCCTGGACTCTGTCCTCACCCTCCTAAACTCAAGAGGAGGAGGAGGAGAAAAACAAATGTGCCCACAGGCAGTGGGCTACTGGAGGACAAGAAGGATGATTGCTGTTACCATATGGCAGGCCAATAGTTCCCGAGACCCTTGGGCAAGTCATAATAGATCAGGTACACCAGATTACCCACCTGAGAAAAAGCAAAACTTGCTAGGCTGGTTGAGAGAAAGGTGGGTCCTCACATAGTTGTAAAGTTAGCCTGTGAGTTTGTCACACTAAAGCCAAGAGGACTGCTTCCATGGACTCGCCAGGGTCTTGGTCCATAAGGATGGGCCAAGAGTGTACTTTGTGATGGTTCTTCGGAGACCTAATATAGCAGCAGTCCTGTTCTAGTCACTCCAGAGGCTGACTGAAAATTGGACATTGTCAAGAGTGTGGCTCGGCGGCTCCACAACCAGATGGTCAGAAAAAGGATGGGCTGCTTCTGCTCATGGGATGGTTGGACTGGCCTCTGGTACCACTTGCTCTTGGCCCTTGCTCCCGTTGAGTGCTCTATTCACTGTGCTTCTCATTTTAATTTTTGGCTCTAGTTTACTCAGTTTTCTTACCCAATTTGTCTCCCGCAAGATAAAGACCTTTAAATATTGGATGCTAGTTGCCTCTGGACCTAGAGCCCAAGTATACCAGGCACTGCACTATCAAGGTGACTCTCCTTAACAGATATTTGAGGAGACTCAAAGAAAAAATATAGTTTCTGTTTTCTGAGAAATTTTGTTGATTTGCTGTGTGGCGGCGGGCCTGGGCCTGCGTGGCAGCGGCCGGGCCTGCGCGGCCAGGACTCTGCTCCACGTTCCGCGGCCCGGGCCGCCCGGCCCCCAACTGCCTCTCTGGCGCTGGGTGTGTCCCGTGCTCGGCACCGACGCAGGCCGGGGGCG
>NW_006160079.1:0-2857 GCF_000334495.1 Tupaia belangeri chinensis | reverse complement strand
CAGCTGGGTACTACTTTATAATATGTTCATTCTACTCACTGGGGTTTATGCCTAAAGTCAGACTTGGGTTCATGTATAGGTATGTGTCAGCTGTGCTAGCTATTGGATATATTTAGACTAAGTACATTGGCAGAACAATTGAATGGGGGAGAGGGGGGAAGGCATGGAGGGCAACCGTGGATGCCAGGGACAATGTGGGAGGAGGATGGGACATGGCAGAGGGTGGGGGATGGGGAATCAGGGATGGCAAAACAAAAGGCAAGGTATGCAGGACATAAGAATTGGAAAATTATTTGCTGAGAACATGTATGTTGATGTGCTTGGTTGAGCCAATGCACGGTGTATTTTAGATGGAAAATTCATTTGTGTGTTGTGATGGTGTATAGTGAATTAATGTAGAGAATGAATAAATTTAAAATAAAAAAAAGAAAAAAAGAAATCATTTCCTCAAAGGAAAAAAAAAAAAAGAAATTTTGTTGATTCCATAAGTACCTAACCAAGTGTTGTCCTGCTTCTGTAAACTGCTTGCATTGTCTTGAAAAGCACTGTGTCACAGTCTCCCTGTAAGTGATTGAACCTGGTGATTGCATACCATGAACATTGGCCCAGGCCATCTGACCTCTTGTGTATGAGCAACTGTGCCCAGCAACTAGAGACCATAGAATCAGCCCATCCCTGACTGAGACCATATAGAGCTCAATAACAGGGATCCATAATTGGCTCCACTATGTATTTGGGAAAGGGGAAATGAAGGACCAGAGTGACTCCGTTTTTTTATGGGGCAGCTCCATTTTGTTAAACCCACCTTGCTGAGAATCAGCACCATTTCAAGGAGGCAAGCCGATCATGTAGGTGAAGGTCATAAGACCATCACCCCATCAGGGCTGGCCAATTATATAAAAAACAAATGAAATACCAGAGACCTGAAATAACTTTCTTGACAGTCAGTAAAAGACAACTCTACTTCTTGAAATCTACAGCCAATGTATAGTTGCCTGAGTGCATTCCTCAGCACCCCTCGACCTCCTCTCCCAACAGCCAAATAAAAACCCAGCCCAACTAACACTGGGTGCTCTCAACTCTGACCCTCTATGTTGGTGATGATTGGGAGTCTTGGCTCAAACCCAAATAAAAGCAACCCTTGTGTGCTTGCATCAGAATTGGCTCTTTGGTGGTCTTTTGGGAATTTCACGACCGGGGCACACAACATGTTTATCATAGCATTATTCATAATTGTTAAAACATGGAATCAACCTAAATGCCCAAGAATAGGTGACTGAATTGAAAAAATGTGGCACATATATGCTATGGAATACTGCTCATCCATAAAGAACAATGAGAACCCATCATTTGCTACAAAGTGGGTGGATATAGAATATTTAATGCTAAGTCAAACAAGCCATACAATGAAAGAGAAACATTATATATTCCCTCTCAGTATGTGCCAAATATCTGCACTATATGACAGAAACTGAAAGATTTGAAGACATAATAATAGGGAGGGCAAATGTAGGCACCACAGACTGTATATGAGGACGTAAATAGTAGGAAGTAGGAGGGAGGGACTAAGGGGAAAAAAGCATTTAACAGGCACAAGAATGTAAAGTTCTCTATTGAAAATGATACATAGTCATATTTTTATTTGATTACCATGCACTCAATGTTTACTTTGAGAAACCAGATTGTACACTATATAGATGTGCAATAATTCAATGTAAATAAGAAATCATTTAAAAAAGACTAATAGGCCTTAACTCTGTAGCCTCGCACCTAAAGAAGCCAAACTTCACACATGAAAAAATTCTGTTTTGAACCTAATACAATTTAGATGCCTATTCGACATTCAAGTGAAAATTTGAAACAGGATACATAAGATGTCTCTTACATGTGAGTCAGGAACTCAGAGGTGAGGTCAGGGAAGGAGATAGTAGGAATCTAGGAGTTACCAGAATATAGAAAGGGGACTGCACTTTACATTCCTGGTGATATTGTATGTAAAATATTCAGATAATAACTTTCTCCTATAAAACACTTAGAGATACTGGATAAAAAGTAATAAATATTCTTTCAAATATATTGCTGTTCTCAAAAGGAAGCAAGCAAAATCCCCAAGAGCAAAACAAAGGACTAAACTCAAAAGAGTCCTAGGCCAATGCTGTTTTATGAGTGTTCTGGAGGCAACTGCGGATTACTAACCAAATAGAGTTAAAAGGCTTTTCTTTTCTTCTTTCTTACTCTTTCTCTTTCTTTCTTTCTTTCTTTCTTTCTTTCTTTCTTTCTTTCTTTCTTTCTTTCTTTCTTCTTTCTTTCTTTCTTTCTTTCTTTCTTTCTTTCTTTCTTTCTTTCTTTCTTTCTTTCTTCTTTCTTCTTTCTTTCCTTTCTTTCTTTTTCTTTCCTTTCTTTCTTTATAGCAATTTTTGCTATAGGACACCTGCACTTGCAGGAGAGTGGAGAGACAGAGAAAGAGAGACAGAAAGTGAGAAATCAACCCCAGGGTGGATGGCCACACCACTAACTCTTCTCCATTCTCCTCTTGGGATTTTGGCCATGCACATATGCCCAGCATGAGTTTTAAGCTGTTGGACCTGGGACTTGAACCGTGGTTGACTACATGGGAGTCAAACGATGCAACCATTACACCATCTGCTGATACCTGAAGGTTTTTTTGTTTGCTTATTTTGAACCTTTTTGTTTGTTTGCTTGGAGGGAGACAGAACCAAATATCAATTTGCCATTACAGATGGCCTACATAAGTTGCCTTTAGGGTTTACTTTTTTTTTTGGAGAGTTTTTTTGTTTTGCTTTGTTTTCTTTTACTATAGGGTGAGTTTGCTTGCCAGAAAGACAGAGAAAGACAG
>NW_006160078.1:1722590-1749607 GCF_000334495.1 Tupaia belangeri chinensis | reverse complement strand
TCTCTTTCTCTCTCTCTCCCTCTCTTTCTTTATTTCTTTTTAAGGTTTTTGCCAAGGGCATGTGCACTCACCAGAGAGACAAAGTGAGGGGGAAATGAGAAATCACACCCCCTCCAGAAGGAATGGCCATACCATAATCCCCTTTCCTCCATTCTCCTCCTGGGATTTTGGGCACACACACCTGGTATAATTTTCTTTTTCTTTTTCTTTTTTTTTTAAGATTTATTTATTTATTTTTGGGCAGGAGAGGTTTTTGCTCTAAGACATGTGTGCTCACCAGAAAGACAGAGACAGACAGAGATACAGAAAGCGAGAAATCACCCCCCAGGGGAGATGGACATGCCACAGTCCCTTCTCCTCCATTCTTCTCTTGGGATCTTGGGCACACATGCACATGCACCTGGAGTGAGTTTAAGCCACTAGGTCCAGGACTCAAACCGTGGTGAACTACATGGGAGTCCAGCGACATAGCCATTATGCCAACTGCTGGTCCCTATTTCTTTAATTTTATTTATTCATTCACATATTTTAATTTGACCAGAGAGAGACATAGAGTGAGAGAGAAAGTGAGAAAGCATGCCACCAGGTCCAGGACTTGAATTGCGGTTGGCCTTGTGGGAGAGCCCAGCACCTTAACCACCATGCCACGTGCTGGTCCCACACCTGCTATAATTTTCAAGTCACTAGGTCTGGGACTTGAACCATGGTTGGCCATGTGAGAGTCCAGTGTCTTAACCACCACACCACCTGCTTGGTCCCATGCCATATTTTATTTATCTATTTGTTCATTGATTGACACTTAGGTGGATTCCAATCTTGGCTATTGTGAAAAATCCAGAAATGGACATGGAGGTGTAGGTACCTCTTCAATATGCCAATTTTACTTCCTTTAGATTTTCAGTTTTAAAACCTGGAGAAACTATAAAAGACACACACACTTGTCAAGCTAAACTCATTCTGTGTACCACCACTTGCCAGCTTCCACTCAAGATTCTGAGCCTGCTAACAAAAAGGATGCTTTTCCAGTTAAAAAAATATATATATGTGACATGTTCCCTGAGAGGGTACAAAGTTTATAGATTCTGCATCTCAGCAATATTTCTCAAACTTTTTCACTGATACACTTCTGAGAGCAAAGGAGAGCCAGAATCTACCCCCTGGGAATCTAGGAGGATAACCTGAAGCAATCGACCGCAAGTGCAAGATTTTCTTGAAGCCCTTTCATTTACCTTTAAAATTCACATACATTTTATATACTTGTTCATTATATATATACTCCTATATGGCTAATCATCAAAACTATATGTTAAATTGCTTTCAAGTTGTTTTTCTTGATTTCCACCTGCAAACTTTTAAAGAAAATCTGTATCCCAGAAAAATGCTCAACTTGCCCATTGAAAGAGTCAGAAAAATGAGAAGTAACACACATAAGGGGAAATTATAAGCCATAATCAAGAACAATGTTCAAGTGCTATGTCCATAAGTAGGGAATGCCCTTTTGCCATCTTACTTCCCTCATCTCCAATGCTACTAACTGCATGACAAATAGCAGATACTAAAAATATCATTGAACACGGAGCAACCTCTCGGTCAGAAGGCTTATTGTTAGAAATGTGTACCGCAGGTTGGAAGGATTTATCTAATCATTTCCTCATAGGGTCACCATTTTATTTCTCCAAAATCAGTGTCATGCGATAGTGAGAAGGTTTGCCTTCATGTGCCAGCACCACCTGGTTAGAAATCCCTGCCTGCAGCACCATATTGAACATGATTCTGAATCTGGGTCTGGCAGAGTCCATTGAAGATGTCAGCCATGAGTGTGGGAGTGGCACCTGGTGGTTCAAGTGACAGATATATGCCATCCCTGCTCCTCTCAACACTACTAAGTAATGAAAACAGTGTCTAGGCCCTGAACAGTCCAGCTTGATGCTAGAGACCTGTCTGAACCAAGACTGTTGGCCACAGAGCATTCATAATAGAGAAAATCTGTATCGCCATGATTGCACTGACCTAAGCTGCCAAGGATAATTGCCATCATTACAGGTGTTAAGTACCCATTAGTCAGTCTTCTAATTAATAGAGGCACAATCTCTCCTGTCCCCACCCCTTCAGATTTTACCTTCTCTTACACTCCTCTCCTCCACCCTTGTTTCCCAAAGTATTGTTCACTGGGTGACAGTACCCTTATGGCTTTATAGTTATCATTTAGTGTCTTTGTATAATTAGAAATGTCATCCAGAGACTTTGACTCTCAGAAGTCATAAGTCAAGTGGTCAGTCACCCACTTGAGAAAACTCTTAATACCATATATAACACACTGTTGGACTCTTTTGCTTCCTGTTTATTGTGCATAATCACTAGTGATAATTAGAACTTAAAGTTGCCAATATTTACTTTTAGGGAGGAAGTTTTTTTTTTTGGGGGGGGGAGGGGGAATGGATTTTTTATTTATTTTATTTTTCTTTTTGGTAGGAATGTTTCAGGTTACTCACAATTTATATTTTCCTTTCCAGAGGTCAGAGAAAGACAAATTTATTGATCCATTTATAAGAAATTTGTTTACTATTTTTCAAGAAAGAAAAAATAATCAAGTACAAAAAAAACCTTTAAGAGTTGATATTGGGGCCAGTGGGTAGCATAGTGGTTGAGGCACTGGACTCCCAAATGGTTGACCGTGGTTTGATGGTTTGAAACTTGATGGTTTCAAGTCCCAGACCTGGCGACTTGAAATAGAAGAGACAGGATTGCAGCATGGCCATCCCCCCAGGGGTTGATTTCTCACTCTCCCTCTCACAACACATGTGTCCTATGGCAAAATCCTAAAAAAAAGTTTATATTAATATGGGACGTGAAAAATTACATAGAGGGCCAGCCTATGGCCGGGTGGTTAAGAAGGCTAGATCCCACTTGGCCAACTGGCATGGTTTGAATCCCTAACCCAGCAGGTTGAAATATAGCCTGGTGCCTGTGCAAGTGTGACCAAAATCTCAAAAGGAGGGGGAAATGGAGGAGAGGGAATTGTGGCATGACTATTCCCTATAGGAGGGTAGGTAGGTCCTCCCTCCCCCTATATCTCTTTCTCTGGCAAACACATATGCTCTCTGGAAAGTTTTTTAAAAAGTTTATAAAATATGTAAAGTATATGTTAATTTGAGTTCAAAAGAATTTTTAAGTCCATGCGTAGCTTTTAATAATATACATTTTTTATTAACTTTTTGAAGACTCTTCATATGTTTGTGATCTTGGTTTAGGAAAAGCTGGTAGTCTTTTAATTATCTTATTTTTCAGATGAGGAAACTGAGGAATAGAAATAATTTTCCAGCTGGTACTCATTGAAATCAAGACTCTTTCCACTCCTTGTCTTACCAAATCCAGGAATCTTTCTATGGAGTTATGCCATCTCTCTGTGCCTGCAAAGCTCAGGCAAATTGATTCCAACCCCTGCCTTCCCAAGTGCCCTCGATTCCAGCACCAAGCTCAATGCTTTTGCAAACACCTGATGCTTGGAAAATGTTTGGCCAACAGAAAAACCAATGAATGTGTTCACTTTACTCATTTCATTTGTAAAATCACTTAAAATATGCTTTTTGTATCTTGCCTATAATCATATTTCAGTTTAAATTCAGCCTCACAAAGACCATGCAAAAAGTAGAATGGGTGTTGATAAAATGAACTAAAATGAAGGAAACTCTCGTGTACTGATAAAAAATAATTATCAAAGTCCAAATTGGTTATGGTTCAAAACTAGCATTCAGATCTTCTCACTCTTAATTCTAGTATCTTTTCTACACAATAAAACTGAAGTCAAACCAGAGAATTAACTGTAGCGTATGTGCATGTATGCATTCCAACTCCTTATGGGATTCTTAGCAAGTTGCTGAGTTACTTTTGATCTACCTTTCTTAATTTGCCAAATGAGAGTGCTGGATTTGATGACATAAATGTAGAACTCATGGAATGTTATTGCTGGAAGACTATAAATATCATCAACTCCTAACTCCCTCAATTTATAGATAAAGAGAACTGATCTCATCTACCTCCAAAGTAAGTTTCTTTTAGAGAGAGATTTTTTGCTACAGTGCGTATGTGCTTGCCAGAGAGACAGAGAAAGACAGAGAGACAAAAAGCAAAAAATTACCCCACAGGGGGCATGTCCATGCCACAATCTCTTCTCCCCCATTCTCCTCCCGGGATTTTGGGCACACATGCATGCACACATGCCCAACATGAGATTTAAGCTACCAGGTCCAGGACTTGAACTGTGGTCGACTACATGGGAGTCCAGCGATGTGACCATTATGCCATCTGCTGGTCCCTCCAAAATAAACTCTTAAAGGTACTTCCTAACAGAACCAACTCTTCTGAATACTGAGACTACCCTATAATCTCATCACTGCCACACACCAAATGTATGATTGTGATCTACACACATAATTTCCCTAGGCTTCTGCTTTCTGATATGTAAAATTGAAGGGAATGAATTAAGGAATCTTTTAGATTTAAAACCTTGAGGTTTAAGAAAGGCATCTTTGAAAACTGACATTTTTGTTACCAGTGGGATAGGACTAAAAATGTAATGAGGCATAACATAACTCTAGAAAGAAATTGGTGTCAAGAACAAGTTAAGAGCATCCATCCTGAGAATACTGATTGATCAGTGCGTAGATTCGCTCGATGAGTACCTGGAGTTATAAACTGCTTGATTGGTGTCTTCTTTTTAAAATAATGGCCAAACGTCATTTGCTATTGACTCAAAGATAGGGAATGAAGAAGAAATTATAGAGAAATATATTAGAATTAATTTCCAATAGGTTAGGATGCTACAAATCAGAAAACCATGGCCAGGCCCTTCTGCCTTAATGAGCATCACATTCTAACTAGTCTCAGTATTTTTTCAATTGAGCATCAGAAACTTCACAATCTATTTAATATATTGCATTCCAAGTATCTGTTTACTCAGTTGTTACAAATTGCCAGTGGGACAGGAACTGTCTGTCACTTCCAGAGCAATTAGTGTATGAAAACTTATCAAAAGAAATCTGTCAAGTTTGAGTAAGTATAAATATTGCATGGAAGTCCCCAAGGAAATCAAACTGAGTGGGATACGTTTTTCTTTGTTGCAGCACATGAGAATCTATTTTGTTTTATTTACTTGGCTTTATTTTCAAAATGTTGATAGCGTTTCATGTAACCCAACAGATTAATATTTTTGCTCTGATAAAAATAGAGTTGGGTTCTTTACGGAAATCTCTATTGTCTGTTGAGTGGTATAACAGTAAGAACACTTTACTTTCAAATGTCAAGAGTTCTTACTGTTCCTAGAGGGGGCACTGGAATAGGAGCTCAGCTAAGGAATAAGTTACAGTCTGCTCTGCCACTTTTTGACGTTCTACCCTTTCTCTTTCTGGGCTTCAGAATTTTTATATCTTTAAAATTAAGAAATAGAACAGGCAAGCTCTTGGATACTTTTTGGCTTTCCTACCCTTTTTGTCTGCTCTGTCTGTGCTATTATTACACTAGATTCTTCCTGTACCTTCTTGACTGTCCTGGACATGTAGATAACTACAAATACAGTATTCCAAGTGAACATATTTTCTGTAAAGACAACAAATAATAATGCCAATATTGTAATGGCTATGTCCTTGGACACCCATGTAGTCAACTGAGGTTCGAGTCCTGGACTTGTTGGTTTAAACTCACACTGGGTGCATGTGCGTGTGTGCCCAAGATCCCGAGAGGAGAATGGAGGAGAACGGATTGCAGCATGGCCATCCCCTCTGGTGGGTGATTTCTCACTTTCTGTCTCTCTGTCTCTCTCTGTCTTTCGGGTGAGCGCACACACCCTATAGCAAAAACCTCTCAAAAAATAATGATAATAATAATGCCAATATTATTCCTCTTTGGTGGTGGTGATGGGGAGTCTGAATATTTAGCTCAGCACGCTTGAACCAGTACACCTATTCCAAGACTTTTCAGCTGACCTTTGCACTTTAAAACTCACCAGCATTTACAAACATCAGATGTTGAACCTGACGTTAGTTAGGATCTTTAGAAAAATATGGCTGATACTCTTCTTGGGAACTACAGATTCTTCCTTTTATTACAGCACAAAAAGTGATTATGATATTAATATTATATTGCTATTATAATTGGGAGAATTATTACAACTTTAGTTCAAACTTTTATTGTTTTCTGTTGTTCTATTTAATGTTACTTAAAGATATTTTCCCAAACTGAAGTAATGCAACTAATCATCTTTATAGTATGCTTACTGTTTTTTTAGTTCAATTAACTACATTAATTCAAGATTTCCCAAATCAGGCTTGTGTTATTGATGGATAGTGTAGAAAAGCAATGTGTGTGTGTGTGTGTGTGTGTGTGTGTGTACATGTGTGTGATGGGCGAGAGATAATAAATAAGATTCGATGCTTACACACATTTTAAGGAATTTCAAGGATATGGGCATGTGAAATCTCTTACCAGACTTGGAAGAAAAAAATTAAAAATCTGTTTAATTTTGTTTAATCTAATGCTTATTAAAGTATTGTATCATGTAACCCTTTGAATTAAAGTGAGGGTAGAGAACAGGAAATTAATATTCAAAGACCACAGTTTAAGAAATGCTGCAATTATAAAACAGGGGCTTTTTGTAACTCCTACTAAAACACTAGGTCACTTAAGTCACCAAAGCAATGAAAAACCAAAGGAATTAACTTATTTTTAAATAGATCAAACAGCATGTCAATTGAGTACTTTTTAAAATGTTTACTGTATAATGATTAACCTGGTGAACTACAATACCAATAATAATTTAATTAATATTAAAATTAACAAGGGTCAGCAGATGGCATAATGGCTCTGTCACTGGGCTCCCATGTAGTTGACGGCGGTTTGAGTCCTGCACCTAGTGGCTTAAACTCATGCTAGGCGCATGTGCGTGCATGCCCAAGATCCCGAGAGGAGAATGGAAGAGAAGAGATTGCAGTGTGGCCATCCCCCCCGGGGGGGGGGGGTGACTTCTCACTTCCTGTCTCTCTGTCTCTCTCTCTTTCTGACTTGTGCATGAACCCTATAGCAAAAACCTCTCAAAAAAAAAGTCTGTGATAGGAGGCAGTGACTCAGGCAAGCCACGGTGGAGCTGGGAGATGGAGAATGGGAAGGAGTTAATGAATGAAGAGGGGGAGGAAAAGCATTGTAACAGCCCTTCAGAAATTTCAGAGTGCTTTCACATAAATGGGTCATCATTACATACCTGTATCACATTTTAAATTATCCCCATTTTATGGATCAATAAGGTGAAAGTGAGAGGATTTAAGTGGTTTCCCTCAACACAGGTTTGAACTTCGGTCTTGTCTTCTGGTTTTTCCCGCCAATTAGAAAACTAACAAGGCAGATGTCCTCTTTTTCCAATATCCACTTTCTATTTACTAAATGAACCTCTTTCCACAGAATTCAGAGAGCCTGGCAGCCACTAGCCATGAGCAACACTTTTGAAATCTATCTTCAGGAGGGAAAAAAAATATAACAGTTTCATGTATTTGATTACAATTTTCCTTGGAGAGGTGTGAGTTGATTAATATTGTGCTGGTAAATTACTTTCTAACTTTTTTATCTTGTGACTTTGGAGATGCTAATTTAAACTTGAAACTCTCTTACAGCTAATTAGGGGATAGGTAGTGTTCTCCTCATTGTCCATATGAGAAAATTGTGCTGAGAGATTACTAAGCTTAACCGAAAGTCACATATCAAGTTGAGTAAATAAGGAGTTAGTGCATTGTCTGCTGTGCCGTTTGCTAAAATCTCCTGTTTATGGGAAGTCTGCCACGTGGGGTTGTACTTCTTCACGACCTGCTGTAGGGGCTTTGACTCCTGCAGAAGTTTCATGAGGAGGTGACTGGCTTCCTGGGAAGTACTTGCTTATTTACACTGAGCATCCTCTTGACATCAGCATGAGGTTACTTATAATTACACACACATGCGTAAATAAGATGATTAGCTATTCTCATATAAACATAATTATATCTCTCTAAAATAATGCATGTGGCAATGTTATAATCCAGTGATAAAGGGAAAGCAATTTACATGACCCCTCCTCTGTATGTAAACAGTGGATTATTGAGGCAGAGTGTTTCCTGTTGCACATTCAGTCGTTGAGGTCAATTACAATCAGGACTCATTCAAGGATTAAACAACAAAAAGGCTTTTTACAGTAATTAGTGTTTGGTATACAAAGCGGAAGTGACCTTTCTGCCATTTTCCAAGGGCACATGATGCATTTCAACTTTAGTCCAGGACCCTATTAATGAGTGGCAGATAATGATTCAGCCAACTAATTCTGAAACCAGACACTCTCCTTTGTGTCTAGTTTTCCCCTCCTCTTCCTGTCAAAGTAGTTTTTATTTTTTATTGTTTTTTACTTATTATTTATTTATTTATTTTATTTTTAAAGTAGTTTTTAAAGATAAAATGGGGCATATTGGCTGCCAGTGTCTAGTATATGACTTCTCCAGCCTCCCTCCAATCAGGAGAGCACACCTTAAAGAGAGAAATTGTGAAATTCCTGGAGGTGACAAAGTTTTATTTCCTTGGAACACAATAGTTTACTGCAGCAAATCATTTAAACTCACTACCATTTAGGGTTCTTCTCTAAAATTGAAAATTTGCACTTATGTGTTCATTCACAGAATGTTTTGTTAACTTTTAAAAAATTAGAACTTTCACAAAAACATTTTCTGGTACAATTGCCTATTGCATTCTTCTCACTGACATTTTGGAGTAAATAAGTATTTGTGAAAATGTT
The DNA here is from genome assembly GCF_000334495.1 of Tupaia belangeri chinensis. Classification (NCBI taxonomy): domain Eukaryota; kingdom Metazoa; phylum Chordata; class Mammalia; order Scandentia; family Tupaiidae; genus Tupaia; species Tupaia belangeri. The sequence continues at coordinate 1,740,807 of NW_006160078.1, read as the reverse complement.
GCTTTTTAAAAAAAGTTTCTTTCTTTCTTTCATAAGTGAGAGGCACAGAGACAATACCCCCAACTGGGTCTTGACTGTGTGACCCACCCCTAGCCTCAGTCAGCCCTGGTTCCTAGGCATGCGGTGTCTGGTATACTCAAGGAGGTCTCTGGACATGAACCTGGAACCTTGCCATGTGGGTCAGGCTCACAGAGTGTTGTGTTTTACCAGTGTACCACTGTCAGCCCTCAGTGTTGCTCTGTGGTCACTATTTCACATTCACCTCCTTATGGATATAATAATTTTTGCAGCTATTTTTTAAAGTACAGGTTTATATTTGTGAAATCAACCAACTAGCCAATTTGTATTAATGAATATTTGCTACAATGTTAAACTACCATCTCACTAAGATAATGGAAAAGTGTTCAATTTCTCAAGAAGAGAGTAAACATTTGAATTGATAATTAGAGAAGACTGGATTAAGACTCAGCTATTATTCTGTATCTAACTAGGGCTAAGAGTTCATATTAGTAATTTTGTCCATCTGCGTCAAAGTTTCTCAGTTAATGGAAAACTATTAAATATATTGAAAACACAAAGTACTAGGCAAGTATGTGGCATTATGATGCGCTGTAATGATTATTATCTATAAAATGAAAGAACTGATCAAAATAGTTTCCAGGATGGCTTCCAACATGTCTATATCAAGATTATGGACTCCTTGGGTCTGTAGAATTTAATGCTGTATTGCATAGTGTTTGGCGATGCTTAGCCAACTGAAAATGCTTATTCTCTTGACTTAAAAGAGGTCAGGCCTCTCTTAATCATTAACTATCAGTGTCTTTTCTAGTTTTCAAAGAAAACCTTATTAACTGACAGTATGGATACTGTTAAAATGTTTAAGAGACTGCAATGACTTCCTACCTATATTTTTCCTAGAGGGTGCATATACTCACCAGAGGAAGACAAAGAGAGAGAGAGACAGACAAAGAGAAAGTGAGAAAGCACCTCTATCATTGGAAATGGCCACACCACAGTCCTTTCTCCTCCTTTTCTCCTTTTGGGATTTTGGGCATGCATGCACATGTCCCTAATGTGTTTCTTAAGCTACCAGGTCCAGATTAGAACTGCACAGTTGGCCATGTGGAATCTAGCCACCTCAACCTCAACCACCATGCCACTGACTGGCCTACTCCCAGTCTGAAAATGGATGGTTAAACAACACTATGAATTTCTAACTTGACTGTTTCTTTTATAAATATAGAAGCATTCCTAGGGCCAAAAAACATTTGTAATGTTGATTCCTTTTACTTTCAGAGCTCAGCTATGCTTGGATCTTCAATGAATACCCTTCTTATCAAGATAATCGCCGCTTTGTTTCTCAAGAGACTGGGAATCTGTATATTGCCAAAGTAGAAAAATCCGATGTTGGGAATTACACGTGTGTGGTTACCAATACTGTGACAAACCACAAGGTCCTGGGGCCACCCACACCACTGATATTGAGAAATGATGGTGAGTTTCCCAAGTGATTTGTTAATTTGGATTTTGCTAAATTGCTAAACGTTATATTATTGGCACACAAAATTTGGTCATGAAAATTAAATTTTGGAAAAGTTTAATGCCTTTGACATTTAGTACCCATATTTTCTCCATTTATGTGAGAAATAAACCTGTGACTCCATTTTGGAAAACTAATTAGAAGTTTAATTGCTAATCAGAACCGAAATAGAATGTGGATCTAAGTGAATATAAATAACAAAGGAATCCATTTCTTGTTTGTCTACCACTTAAATTGTGTACACAGGCAGAATGAAGTAAAAGATTGAACAATTAGCTCATTAATCAATTCTATGTAATTTAGTATTCAATGTCCAAGAAAGAAGTTTTAAATGATCCAAATAACCTCTAGATTTATAATTCTAAAGTCATAGTTTCTACCATGAAATGCAGAAATAAATGAGACTCATTTAAGACAAGTTTTAATTCCCCTCTATTATGAAAGTATTTCAAAAACATAAATGAATTTCACCTTAATTACCTAATGACTTAACAATGTATGGTAAATCCCCATGTGCTTTTTTCTTTTTTTTTTAGAGATTTTCACTGTAGGGCGCATGCGCTCGCCAGACAGACAGAGAGAGACATAGAGACAGAAAGCGAGAAATCACCCCCCAGGGGGGATGGTCACGCCGCAATCTCTTCTCCTCCATTCTCCTCTCGGGATCTTGGGTACGCACGCACACGCGCCCGGCGTGAGTTTTAAGCCACCGGGTCCGGGACACGAACCGCGGTCGTCTACGTGGGAGTCCAGCGACATAGCTATTACGCTAACTGCTGGTTCCCCCCATGTGCTTTTATAAAGACAGTCTGTGAGCCTTAATCTAGAATACCATGCCTTTACACCCTGGGTTTTTGTATATATGCTGCTCCCACTCCCTGAAGTGCTCTTCTTTGCCTCAGTCCCAGCCTTTCATTTGGATAACTGAGAATGCTCCTCTGAACTAACTCCTTCCAGGAAATCATCTCTTCCTGTCCTTTCCCTTCCCAACCATGAAACATCAGGTGTTTTCTCTATAAATCCCAGTAAAGTTAGTTACTGTAGTTCCAAGAATTTTTCATTGTGTATCCCATTTACCAGTGAGTTTCAACAGCTTCCCCCTACCCCCGCCAAACACACACACACACACACACACACACACACACACACACACACCACTACCACCTTTTTTTTCTTTCCTTTTTCCATACTTTTGCCATAGGATGCGTGCGCTTGCTGGAGAGAGACAGAGAGAGGGAAAGTGAGAAATCACCCCCCAGGGGGAATGGCCACACCTCAGTCCCACACCAAGTCTCCTCCTGGGATTTTGAGTACACACATGCCTGGTATGAATTTCAAGCCAGGTCTGGGACTCAAACTGCAGTGAGCCATGTGGGAATCCAATGCCTTAACCACCATGCCACCTGTTAGGCCCCAGTTTGGGTTTTTAAATGAGATCTGACTATGTTGAGATCTTCCTGTTTTTTTCAGGTAGCTGGAATTATAGGCAAGGACTACCAAAGGCTTTTAGGCAGGGCCAGGAATTGATCCCCAGTCATGCATGCAGTCCTACTCAGCCTGCTAAGTTGTCACATCTACCATTAGGAGCCCACTATGACTGGACCTATAAGCTTGCCTTTTTAAAAGCACATGGAGTATCCATTGCTTTCTTTCCATAGCTAGTATAGTATCCGGCAAAAAGAAGAATCTCAATAGATACTTACTGAATGAATGAAAACAGAGACACAATTACGTCCCTCAGTAAGGTCCAATATAATAATTTCAGCAGTGGTAGCTAGCATATGTAATGCCTCCAGGATTTCTACCCAGTGTCCATGTCTTACTGGCTCCAGAACTTGATACCATAAACCCTCAGGTGTGCTCATTTTCATTACATTATTCCACCTGTAACCTGAATTTATGAAAGAGAAACTTGTCAAATTTGAGACTGGGACTCAGATTTCTTTCTTTCTTTCTTTTATAGAGAGATTTTTGCTACAGTGTGTTTGGCCTCACCAGAGAAACAGAGAGAGAAAGCAAGAAATCACCCCCCAGGGAGGATGGCCATGCCACAATCCCCTCTCCTCCATTCTCCTCTTGGGACTTTGGGCATGCACGTAACTTGCCTGGTATGAGTTTTAGGCTGCCAGGTCCAAGACTCAAACTGCAGTCAACTATGTGGGAGTTCAGCACCTTAACCACTACACCAACTGCTGGCCCCAAGGGTCTCAAATTTCTATTCCTTGTGTGTGTTACTCTTTCCTCTGTATTGCCAATCAACATTGTATCCAAGAGAGTTCTGAACCTGAATATTCCAGGACTGGATATTTATAGACAAACTAGCTCTGTAGAGAGGGTCTGAGCATCCTTACGGCATAGACCATACCATGGTATTTTTGAGGAGAAAACTGAGGTTTTAATCATTCATTCACTTATTCATCCACTTAACATGTATTTATTCAGTGCAGCTGTATTACAGCTACCACCCTGGGTGCCAGTAACCAAGGAAGACAAGACCCCATCTCATGGCACACACACTGTCCTGGGAAATACCCAAGGAAACAAATAAACAGGAAAACCCAGATAGGCTATTTTAAATGATAATAAATAAATCTATGTGATGAAACAGGAGACTGTGGGGTTGATGTCTACTTTTGACGGGGTCGCAATAGAAAACCATTCTAAGGAGGGAACATAGCTGAGATCTGGAAAATGAGAAGTCGGTCTTGAGAAGATGTGAGGGAGGAGCAGGTCAGGTTGAGGTAACATCACATGGAAGGATCCTAAAGCCTGAAAAAAACACTAGTACACTAGCCACGTGCACAGAAAAAAAAGCACGTGAGCACGGTTGGAGTGCAGTGAGCAGTGGTTGGAGTTGAGGTTGGAAAGAAGCCAAGGGCTAAATCACAGACACTGTAGAGAGACTGGACTTTTTACCTTCTAGTGCAATGAGAAGCTACTAGAAGATTGTATGTAAGAAAGTGAATTGTGATTCTTTTTTATTTTTAAGTTTTATGTATTTCCTTCATAAGTGAGAGACATAGAGAGACAGGGGGTATCCCCAACATGATCCCCATGGCATGACTCACCCCCAGTCCCAGCCAGCCCAGATCATGGGCACACTCCTCTGTTCAGTGTACACAGAGAAGCCCTGAGACACAAACCCAAGACCTTCCTACGTGGGTCTAGCTGCATTACCAATGTGCCACCACCCAGTACAGAAAGCAATTTGTTTTTGAAAAAAAGATTGCTTACCTGTAATGTGGAAGATGGACTTTGAAAAACCAAGACTGGGCAGGACCAGCAGTTAGCATAATGGCTGTCGCTGGACTCCCATGTAGTCGACTGTGGTTCGAGTCCAGGGCCCGGTGGCTTAAACTCGTGCCAGGTGTGTGTGTGTGTGTGTGTGTGTGCCCAAGATCCCGAGAGGACAATGGAGGAGAAGGGATTGTGGTGTGGCCATCCCCCCTGGGGGGGGGATTTCTTGCTTTCTGTCTCTCTGTCTCTTTTTGTCTTTCTGGTAAGCGCACGTACCCTATAGCCAAAACCTCTCAAAAACAAACAAACAAAACACCAAGAGTGGAAATGGAAGTTTAGTCAGAGTATCATTGCAGTAATTCAGTCAGGAAATATTGGTGTCTTGAACTAGGAAATAACAGAGAGAAGGAGAGAGATGGATTCAGGATTTACTTTGCAGGTAAAGCTGATAGGACTTGCTGATGCATTGGATGTGGGAGGCGGGGGAAGAGAAAAATGAGGACGATGCAGGTTTCTGGATAACACCTGTGTGGATAGCAGTACCACTTACTAAAATGGTTTTCCTGGACAGGTTTGTAAGGAAAAAATCAAGATTATTATTTTAGATCTTATTTGTAAAGCAAAACAAAAAATATTTCTTGGCAACAAGAAGAATGATTTGCTTTGTGCCTTTTTGTCTACCTCTCTATCACACATGCATCTAATCTGTTCCTATTTACTCATCAGCTTTCCTCCCCCACCTTGCTAACATTATGATCATGCAAAGAGCATACCTTTCACACGGCTTTGTTCTAGACCCCAGCACAGTGCTTGCCACAGGCAAATGTTAATATGATGACTTGAACTGCATTATATTAAATAAAATTGAAAACTCTTTATCAGTTTATAGAGAAAAGCAAGCAAGGTACCAGTTCTGTCAAAAGTTATGAGTGCCATTTCTTCAGACCTAAAGATGAAGAAACTTTCCAAAGATGTGCTCCAGTGGCATTTTGTAAGAAGTCATTTTACAATGCAACCTCTCTGGCCTCTATACAGAACACACACTTATGCCAAAATGTCCATTCAGTGCTGTTATCATTTTGGTGTCAAGTCACAGATGTAATGAAATATTGACTTTGATGCACTAAGACATCTGAGGACAGCGTCACACAGAACTGCTGCTTCAGAAAGAAAGAACAAAAATCCAGGGACTGACCGCAGGGGCTGAGTAGTTATGCAATGCCCCATGATGCTGAGACCACATGGGAAGATCCCAGGTTCACGTCTCAAGGTTTCCCTGAGTACTCCAGGTGCACTTCAGTGCCTGTAATTCTAGCTGGCTGGCCACGGGGCTGGCCTGTGGCATGAAGACCCTTTGGGGATATCCATCTTCCTCTCTCCATTTTTTCTCATGGAAGAAATAAACCTTTTTTAAAGTCCAAGAGGGGCCAGAAGGTAGTGTGGTGGATAGGGCTCTGGACTTGCACGTGGTTGACCATGGTTCAAGTCCCAGACATGGTGGCTTACTTTCTCTCTTTCTCTCCTTCTCTTTCTATTTCTCTCTGGTGGGTGTATGTTCCCTATAGCAAATTTAAAAATAATAACAATAGTAATAGTAATAATAATAAACAAAATTAAATAAATAATTATTTAGAAAAAGAAAATTAAAAGTCCAAGAACTCAAGAACTCTAGAACTCATATACATCTTATGTCGGCAACTCTGCCTTTTGCTTGACTTTAAGATTTATCTCAACTTGTCTACTGTATCTTCATAGACTTGAAAAATGTTTTGTATTAGAATATTTTATCACAAAATTAACAGACTAAGGATCTCATTCTTCAGCCACTTAATGCCCATTCATTCTTAATTTCCATGAAAGTTGTATGGTGAAAAATCATAATGTCTTTCCCATTTAAACTGAAGAACATAAAATGGATACTCGAACTATATTACTAAGCGCAAAATAGGTTATTTAATTAGCTCTTGTCTAGAGGTGAGAGAAAAGGGGAAATATAAATCAAGAAAAGATTGCAAAATAAAGACATTCTTGTTAAACTCTATTCTCTGAAAGTAAAATCAATGAAATGATCAGCCCGTGAGATCTAGTATTCAGTTACTGCATGTTAGACTGGTAAGTGGAAAGTGAGTATAGAATTTGGACGATTGTTTTGATCATTGAAGAGCACTCAAACTTTCACATCCTCCCTCTGCCTTAAACATGGGAATAAACAAAGCAAGGGTGAAGCCTGACCTGAACTAATTGGCATGCTGGTCATTTCCCTCGCTAAGAGAAGATGTTGCTTAGTGAACTAGATGTCCCCAATATTGAGGTTATTTTTTTTTTTTTTAATTTCAGCTAAGCAGTTCTGAACTATGATTTATTTCTATTTATTCATGTTTATTTATTTATTTTAGATGTTTTTGCCTTAGGGAACCTGTGATCACTGAAGAGAGAGAAGAGAGGCAGACACAATGAGAAGGAAAGTAAGAAATCACCCCCCAGGGGGGATGGCCATGCCGAATCCCTTCTCTATTCTCTTCCTGGGATGTTGGGCATGCACGCACACATACCCAGTGAGAGTTTCAAGCCATTAGGTCGGGGACTTGAACCACAGTTAGCCATGTGGGAGTTCAGTGATGTAACTGCTATGCCATCTGTTGGTCCCTAAATTATGATGAATTGTTTTCAGCCCAAAAGGTCATGATGAGTCATACAGAGTGAACGGTGAACCCCAGCTCAGATCCTGATAGTAGTCAGGTGTGATGTGTCCCATGTCCTCCTGCTGACCGTATTCACCACTGGCATACTACAATTCTGCAAGACCTCGTTGCTTTCCCCCTTTTTCTAGCTCTTCACATGGCTCACCCCTTCCTATACCTCAGATCATGATTCAAACGTAGAGCTGGGTGATTTGGAGACCAGCTAGGAGGAACCTGGAGCCAGGCCCTCTGGGTAGAATCTATAACCCTAGCGTTTATTAGCCACGTGAATTTGGAAGTGTCAGTTTAAGCTCAGTGTGCTTTGTTTTCTGATCAGTAAAATAGGGACAGCACTATCTGCCTCAGAAAGATTTTTCTTGTGTTAAATTACATATAACGTGCTTTGAAAAAATGACAAGATATAAGAGTAACCTCAGAGCCAGCAGGAGGTTAAGGTGGCTGGATCCCACATAGCCTACTCCAAGGTTAAGTTCCAGATCCAGGAGCTTGAAAATCATGCAAAACGCATCTGCATCCATGCCCAAAATCCCAAAAGGAGGATGAGAAAGAAGGGATTGTGGATTGCAGCATGGCCACCTTCCCCTACACGGTGCTGCCTCACTTTCCTACTCTCTTTTTCTCTGTCTCTCTCCAAAGAATGTGCATGCCCTCTAGTAAATAATTTTTGGAACCAGCAGTTAGCATAATGGCTATGTCATTGGACTCCCATGTAGCCGACTGCGGTTCACACCCCGCACCCGGTGGCTTAAAACTCACGCTGGGCACGTGTGCATGCGTGCCCAAGATCCTGAGAGAAGAATGGAGGAGGAGGGATTGCAGCGTGGCCATCTCCTCTGGGGGGTGATTTCTCACTTTCTATCTCTCTGTCTCTCTCTGCCTGTCTGGTGAGCGCACACACCCTATAGCAAAAACCTCTCAAAAAAAAAAAAAAAAAAAAAACACTTTTTTTTTAAAGTACGTGAATCTAGAGTCCCAAGTAGCTTTTTTCTGAACCTCAGTTCAATAGAATGTGACAGGGACCAGTACTCTGTCCTGATGCTGTCTTGCCTTACTTCTCTGGTGTTCAATTCCCTTCTTTACCCCCAAAAATAAAAGTACACAGTTAGATGATCTCTAAGAGCATTCTAGGTCCAATAAACTATCCTTGCCTGAGCATTATTCTAAATATTTGAAAAATATATGGTCATTGTAGAAATGAAAAAATATGAAGAAGCAAAAAAAAAGAAATAGATTTTAAAATTTTATTAAACAAATTTAAACACTTTAAAGTTTTAATACAGTTAGCATTTTTAGAGAGTATTACTCCACCTTTCTCTGCCATTAGCTACATATATGTATGTGTATATTATAAACATACATATATTTTAAATGTTTTTGCCATAGGGTGTGTGTGCTTGCCAGAGAAAGACAAAGGCAGAGACAGACAAAGTGAGTAATCCTCCTCCCCACCCAGGGGAATGATCACACTGCAATCCCTTCTCCTGCAGTCTTCTCTTGGGATTTTGGATATACCCTTACACATGCCCAGAGTGATTTTCAAGCCAGTTCTGGGGCTCAAATTGCAATCAACCATCTGGGAATTCAGTGCCTTAACCGCCACACCATCTGCTGGTCCCTGTATTTTAAAAAGTAAAGATAGGGGACCAGCAAATGGCATAATGGTTATGTTGTTGGTCTCCTATGTAGTTGACTGCAGTTCAAGTCCTAGACCCGGTAGTTTAAAATTCACATTGGGCATATGTGCATGTATGCCCAAAATCCTAAGAGGAGAATGGAGGAAAAGGGATTGCAGCATGGCCATCTCCCCTGGGATCTTGTGTTTTGTCTCTCTGTCTCTGTCTCTTTCCAGTGAGCACATGTGCTTTATAGTGAAAATATCTCTAAAAAAAGAAAAAACAAAGGTAGGTCAGTCATGGTGGCACACAGCTAATGCCACTACTTGGGAGGCTGAAAACTGCATTAGAGGCCCAAGTTCAATTCTTGGGCCAATTGAACATACCTGTAATTTGAGCTAATTGGGAGGTGGGGCAGGAAGATCATACTGTGAAACCCTATCAAAAATATTTGTCTTAGACTCTCCCTTTATCTTTCTCATATGAAGAAAAGAAACAAAAACAAACAAAAACAAAAAGAAAATTTAAAAAAAAATCAAACAAGAATAATATGATCTATTGGATTGTTAGAAAGGTCTTGATGTGTTTTTCTTTTCTTAAAAAAAGAATTATTTTATTTAACTTTATTTATTTATTTTTAATTTGACCAGAGAGGGACAGAGCAAGAGAGAGAGAGAGAGAGAGGAGAGAGAAAGTGAAAAAGCAAGCCACTAAGTCCTGTACTCGAACCACTCTCAGCCACGTGTGAGTCCAATACCCTTAACCACCTTGCTACATGTGGGCCCCCATGATGTGTTTTTCTATGCAAAAATGCATTATGACTTTTCCAACAACCCAATATACACTACTATAATTTTTTTTAAAAAATATTATTTATTGAGCATATTTTAGATAAGTTATTTTTATATATTTCCTGATTTATTTTATATAATGAAATATATGTATATATTTTATTGCTAGAAGGTACATACACTCACCAGAGCGTGACAGAGAGAGACAGGAAAGCATTCCCCATGGGGCATGGTCACACCACACTCTAGTTTTCATTCCTCTACCCTGTTGAAATTTTGGGCATAGAACACATCTAGTGTATTCCTGAAGTCACTGGAGCTGGGACTCAAACCAGTTAGTCCTGTAGGATCCAGCTTCCTTAACCATTAGGTCTGGGGCTAGCCAGGCAAGAAAGTTATTGATGTTACTCTTCTGTGTGCCATTTGTTTTGTTTTGTTTTTGCTATAGAGCATGTATGCTCACTGGAGAGAAAAAGAGAGAGAGAGAGAAATTGAGAATTCACCCCAGGGTCTGAGACTCCAACCAAATAGCTGACCGTGTGGGATCCAGCTGTCTTAACCACTGTGCTACTGGCTGGCCCTTCTTTATGATTTTTGAAAATTTTATATTGGGAATTCTAGGGAAAAATTGTTATTCTGCAGTACTCAACTCTAGGAAATATACAATTGAAAGTTGTCAGATTTGAGGACATTTTATATTAGAGTTTTTAGTTATTTCTGTAGACTTTTTAAATCTTTGAAAAAATAAAAAAGACTTTTATGTGGGAAAATGCAACTATTACTTAGGTATCATGAAAGGAAGAGATTATAATTGGGAAAAGTATATCATAGTTATTATTGCTTTAAGTATTAATCCAGTGTCAATATTAACCCAATTTCTGGTTATTAATGATAAAGTTTCTCTATTATGGGTTTCCTACACAAATCTCAAAGAATTGCCCCTAAGTTCCCATAAGCAAGGACGCTAGAGCATGTGTATAATGTAACTATTAAAGAAATGAAGAACTTAGATGAAAATTGTGATGGCCATTTCTTATGTCTTTAGAAACTACCCTTGAGTCCCTCTAAAATGGCTAAAAGTGCAAGTAATTAAGAGATTAGAATAGTCTTGGGGAAATGAGATAATGTCTACAAGAATATTTATGTACATGACATACACAGGTATACAACTAAGCAAGAAAAATCATTGTTTGGCTTTTGCCTGTTCTTCTGTATTTTTCTTGAGACTAGCTACAGATTTGTTTGGGAATTCTTTGGCTTATTAGAACCAAGATGAATGTTAAGCAGTTTACACTTTTTGTCTGTCTGATGGAAAGTTTTAAATATGGATTGTTAAATATTTTTAAATATTGTCCCTGATTAGAATGCTACAAGGAGGGGATACTAGGGAGTAGAGAACAATATATTTATCCTATCTTAGAGTTTGAAATTTTCTCTCTGCTCACTTTTCTCATCCCCATATAGATGGATGGGACTACCTTCAAAAAGTTCATGGAAAATGAATATTATGAATAAATTATGTGTGGATTATGAATTTTTTGCACCAAAATAAACATGTACTTTAATTTCATTTTTCCACAAGCTTTTCAAAGTCCCCACACATACATTGTTGGGTCTAAGGACATCTAATACACTAGATATACTGTCTATGGAGGCTAACATATAAGCTTCACTTTTCTGAATATTATCATACTTATATGTAAAATTAAAATATTCATGCTCTCAAATATAACCAAAATAAAAATAACCAACCATATGTTAAGTCTTCACCCATTTTCCCCAGCCTAACTTTTTTAGCCATGAAAGCATTGAACATGGTCAGCATCTAAGCATTTAATCTACTCACCTTAAATCAAGTTTTAATCTAATGGAAAACAGACTGGCTGATGACCTCAGCATCCTGCAGTTTCAGAGCAATCTGAAGAGGGACAGAAATAGATGTGTTGAACAGGTACGGGAACAAAAGGCGAGGGAAGGAAGTAATGGAATACCAGGTGTAGTCCTAGATCTAGCACCAGCACACAGGAGACAAATCATACCATTTTCTTGGACCTTAGTTTTCTTAGCTACACAAGTGAGTGAATTATTGTAAGTTATGTCTAAGGTTCCTTCTGGTTGTCTTCTGAGATGACAGTCACAACTTTCTAGTTTACTTTACTCCCATCTCAGTATTTAGGCCAGATAAAATCAAACCCAACACAACAGACAGATGCTATTCATTGGATTCACATTTCTTCCCAGTGCTGACAAACAATCCTGGCACAAAATGAAGTGCATTCACTTTTTCAAGCCACAGTGAGCCATTTGATGAGCCTTCCCCACTGGGATCATTAAGCCTATTGGCTCAGAAGATCACATTCCCCTCAAAATTACAAACTTAAGACCAAAGGAAAATAAAAGAGAGAGAGAGAGAAAAAAAAAAAAAAGAGAGAAAACTAGAATAGTCTAGAACATTGTTGACACAGTGATGTCACATACCCTCCATTTTGATCCTGCCATCTGTTCATTTTTTAATATTGCCCAAACTAGATTAGATCCTCAAGGGGACATTAACAACCACTTCTGTCTTCACAAATAGATCAGCTTTATTTGTAGGCCACTGACTTAACATACTGTTTAGATCAAAACACAGTAAGAGGATCTCTTTTTGCTTATTGACTTGGATCTACCACCTTTTGTTGAGGATGACCTAACATTTAGACTGACAATAGGCAGAGCTTGGCTCTCCATTTAGACATAATTTTATATTACCAAAGATCTAGACTTTATACCAAAACACTTTGCTCTGTTTTACTCTCACTTCTAATTGCAACTTTTGTGCAGCTTTGTCACAGCAATCATGTCTTGTTTTTAATTCTCTAACAACATCACAGTTGAGGATCTGTGGGCGTAAAACATGTTTTATAAGGAGAACATCTAAATGACTAAAGGATGTGAGATATTTTGCTAAACTGCCATTGCTAATCTGATTTAATAGAGTCTTAATGGCTTCAGATATTTTGAAGGTTTGACAAGCTAAAGAACTTGGCAGTCAGATGTAGACCTCTAGCATAGCCAATTCCATTTCAGTCCTATGAGGGCCAAAGGTCTTGATAGTCATTTGGCTAGTCAGTTAGGAAGCATCTGTTAAGCACCCATTGTGTGTGATACACTTTGAAATAAAAAGACATAATTTCAGCTCCTGAGAACCTACAGTCTTAGAGAATTCCAAATTAGCAAAGGTTCTAAAGTTTCCTTCTTTATTGAAATTATTGAGTTCCAAACACTCACAGAGGAATTTGGAATAAAAGAAGGAAATGCAGGGGCCAACAGGTGGCATGGTAATTAAGGTGCTGGATTCTCAAAAGGGTAATGACAGTTTGAGTTCTGCACCTGGCAGTTTGAAAATCATGCCCAACACATGTGCATGCCTATGTCCAAAATCCCAAGAGAGGAATGGAGGAGAAAAGATTGTGGTGTGGTCATCCCCCTGGTAGAGGGGTATATCATTTTTCACTTTCTCTCTCTAGCCCAGAATAAAGTTGATTTAGGGCATTCTTTAGATAATATATTTAAACAACAGGTATTGAGTACCTATTGTATACTTCTACTAGAGAAGCAAATCTTTTTGTGCCCTCACAGATAATAGTCTGATGAGTCTAATTGCAGCCTGAGGTAGGAGAGGTGCCATATTGGGGGCAGAGTGGAGAATTAAAGCAGATTCATTTCAATTTCAATTGGGATAAGAACTATCACAGAGCAATGAAGGGTACTGTGAAATTATGTGTATAATCATCACTTGAGGGTGAGGAAATTTGGCTTGGTCTTGGGAATCAGCTCAAGCTTTCAGAAAGAGTTGGACAACCTAAGAGGGAAGAGGAAAAAAAAAAAAAAGAAGAAAAACCAAGGCAGTGGGCACAGTATTTGTTTAAACTAAGGGTCAGCAAACTCCCTCCCATGGTCCAAATCTTTCCTGTTGACAGTTTTGGCAAATAAAATTTTTTTTTCCTCCATAGAAATCCAGATATCTTAACTAATTGATAGTTTTCCTATAAAATGTATTGTTATTATAAATGGCATCTTATTTTTAACCATAATCTCTAATTAGTTGTTGCTGATTATATGCACATGGTTTTATTCTTATAAATGATTCACGATCTTGCAAGCTTAGCAAAATATCACTTTAGTTCTAATAGTTTATTGATTCTTTTGATTTAGTCATATTTCTCTGTCTTCCCCTTTTTCTCCATGTCAGAGGTCAGTCAACTGGGGCCCTTAGGGCCACCACCCGGTTTTACAAATAGCATAGCTGCAATGTTTGCTTACATTTTGTCTATGGTCATTTTCCAGCTACAATGGCAGAGTTGAGTATTAATACAGACCATATAACCCACAAAACCTGAATAAAATCCTTAATATCTGGCCTTTTATAGGAAAAATTTGCTGACTTCTGACAAGATGATAATATCTTTAAACATCTGAAAACTGTCCATCAAGAGACTTGTTCTTTTTGATTCCAAAAACTTGAACTAAGACCAAAATGTACAGAAGTAGAGAGAGTGCTTAATTCCACACAGAACTTTTTAGTGGGATGAATATATAACAAGAGTACTTCCTCAAAGGAAGACAAAAGTTTCTTGAAAGACTGCCTTGGGGGCTAGCGGATGGCATGGTGGTCAAGGCACTGGACTCCCACATGGCCTATTGCAGTTTGAGTCCTGTACTTGGAAGCTTGAAAATCATGCTGGGCATATGTACATGCGTGCCCAGAATCCCAGGAGGAGAACAGAGAAGGAGAATGGAGAAGAGAACTCACCCCCTGTGATTTCTCACTTTTTTTTTTCTCTCTCTCTCTCTGGCAAACACATACACCTATGGAAAAACCTGAAAGAAAAAGAAAAGAGAGAGGCTGCCTTGTATCTTTATGGGCCTACCCCATAGTCTAGTGGTTATGGGCTGGTCCCATGGGTAATCACAGTTCACATCCCACCCTGGTGGCTTGAAAAACACATGGGGCGTGTGTGTGTGTGTGTGTGTCCCAAATCCTGAGAGGATGGAAAATGGATTGTAGAGTGACCATGCTCCATTGGCAAGTGCTTTCTCTCTATATATCTCTCTCTCTCTCTCTATCTCTCTCTCTCAGACTTCTGTCTCTCTCTGGTGAGGGCACACAACCTCTGGCAACAATGACAATAAAAAAACCTTATAATCAATTGTCCAAACTGGGAACTATTAGCAATTACTTTAAGAATTCAAGTAAACGAGAGAGACATGGTCACTTTACTTTATAAGAGACAGTCTTCTGGGAAAAGGTTATTTCTGCATTTTAATTACTAAAAAGGAAGGAAGGAGATGCAGGGTTGACTGAAGTCCAGTCGTGTACTTTAATGTAATTTTTCAGAGGTTTCCAAGGATACCTTAAAATCCCAAATGTAAGAAGCACCTTATTTCTCCCCAGCAGTGGTAGACTGTTGCCTGGAGCTGTTGCCTCGAATTCAGTGAGAGCTGACTTACTTGCTGAGTGGTGGCTAGTGATAGAAGAGATTCCTTGGCCGGATTACTAGACTTCACATGTCTCCTTCAACCTGGGGGAGGGGGGACGGGGGGGAATGCCATTTTTTAAAAGGGCAAAACGGTAACTCAGTCAAGGGAATGTGGATGACCAATCGTAAAGTTCCAAATATTTTTAGATTAATGGAATATGCATTATACAACTTATTCCTGAAGAATGTCAGTGTGGGAACTTTTCATAAAACAATGTTTGTAAAATTATTTTTTCAGTAGAAAATCCCACTCTGTGGAAGTTGGTAAATGTCCCTTCTGTGCTTTAATTTAGAAGCACAGATTCCAGCTAAGGCGTTGGCAAAATCTTATGGCACACAGTTCTGTGAACTGGCCTCCTTCTGCCAGCACAGCACACTGCAAATTGTACTTAAACAAGCTCTCTGTGTGGCTGATTTCTCTTTCATATTCTGTAAATTGCTAGTTATTTTGTTAAATTTCATGTTCTTGCAGACATCAGCACCAACCTTAAATTGCCCAGGTTCTGAAAGGAGGTCAGCCATGTGGGAGTCAGCGCCTCAAGGTCATTTACAGAGCCCAGGCTCTTGGTGGGCCTTGTCTCTGGTGAGACTTCCTGACTAGAAGAGGTGTCTACAACACTCATGGGAAGGACCAGCAGATGGCATAATGGTTACATCGCTGGACTCCCATGTAGTCGACAGTAGTTCGAGTCCTAGACCTGGTGGCTTGAACTCACGCCAGATGCCTGTGTGTGCATGTCCAAAGTCCTGAGAGGAGAATGGAGGAGAAGAGATTGTTGTATGACCATCATCCCTAGGAGGTGATTTCTCACTTTCTGTCTCTCTGGCAAGTACATGTGCCCTATGGTAGAATCTCTCTCAAATAAATAAATAAATAAGCCCTCAAAGGAATTATGAAAAAACTATACTTGGATTTCAAACCTTTTTGAACCAAAATAAACTAGTACTACTATTCCATTCCAATTAATTCCATTTTTTTTTTGAGGTACCCTCATGATATTCTCCCCATTACAAGCTCAAAGGACATGTAAATTAATGTAAGGTGAAGTTTTGTGCTTTTGCTTACACTTAGGAAAATAGTCCTCCAAGTGTATTCTCTAGGGCCAGCAGGTGGCCTAGTGGTGAACATAGTGAACCACAGTTTAAATCCCAGACCTGGTGATTTGAAACACACTGAACGAATGTATGGGCATGCCCAAAATCCCAGGAGGAAAATGAAGGAGAAGGGATTGAGGCATGGTCATCCCCCTAGGGGGTGATTTCTCACATTCCCTCTCTTTATCTCTCTCTGGTGAGCACACATGCCCTATGGTTAAAAAAAAAGGGGGAGGTGTATGTTCCAGACCAGCAGCATCAAATCACCTAAGAACTTCTTTTTTTTTTTTGGAGAGTTTTTTGCTGTAGGTCATGTGCGCTCACCAGACAGATAGAGAGAGACAGAGACAGATGATTGAAGTCTGAGACCCACTGCTTTAGGAAAAAGACACGTAGGAATTTCTAGCCAGGTCTTCCTTTTGAGGACAACTCTTTGAGTCATTCAGTAAACAATTAATCATAGCCTGCATATGCCACATTAAAATGCATGCACTGAAAAAGAGTGCCTTGTAAATGTCACCACGACAAAGATCTGATCTGTGTTATCCACACCATGTCCCCATTCCTAGACACAGTGTGTGGTGTATGGGCTATGTTAAATAAGTTAATATTGAGATAATTTATTGCAATGTAAATTGAGCTAAGCCCCTGCTTTCTGAGGACTCTGATATATGAACTTCAATGTTGTAACATTCACTATTGTTATATTGGTTCTCTTACTCCAAAGAATAGAAAACATTGATCATGCATTTTAATGAATTAAGACTTCTGTTTACTTTATTTGTAAAATCATAGGTATATTTAGAATCGAAAGCTAGAGTTGTCTCTATAGACAAATTATGTATTTTCCACACAGCAGAACAGGAATATTGCTGAGATTATATATTCTGGTTGAACAAGATTCTATTATGTGCAATCCTTTTTTCTTTACATTGGTGATGTAGACACAGCTAGTCCTTTATGTCATCCTACCTTTTTTAAATAGTTAAAGTTGGAAAAGGAGTTCTGGAACAATTCTTTCACTAGGATCTCTCTTTTATCCTAATTATTCTTAAATTATCAGAGCAGCTGTAGTCCAATTAAGTTAAAAAATGTACAAGTGGTCAGAAGAATGACTTAAAATATTCAGTCCTAGTTTAAGGGACTTTTTTGTTTCTTAAAAAAATAAAAATGGCAACTGCTTCTAATTTTTAAATTTATTTTATTTTTTTTCTCATTTTTTTATTAATTATTTTTTCTTTTTTTAGCATTAATACGCTATACATCATTACAGTATACAAAATGAATTTTCCATCCAAAATACACTGTCTGTTGGCTCAATCAAGCATATCAACATACATGTTATCAACAAACAATTTTCCATTTCTTATGTCTTGTACATTTTGCTTTTTTTTTTGCCATCCTTGATTCCCTATCCCTAACCCTCTGCCATGTTCCACCCTCCTCCCATTGTCTCTGGTATCCATGATTGCTTTCTATGTCTTTCCCCCACCATTTAATTGATTTGCTAATGAACTTAGTTTGTCTAAATATTTGCAATAGCAAGCACAGCTGATACATACATACACAAGACCCCATGTCTGACTTTAGGCATAAACCTCAGTGAATAGAATGAACATACTATAAAATAGTACCTAGCTGGGGCTATATAGCTTACTGTGGTCATCAAATACACAGTTTTTTCTTTAAATTTTGGTAACAGTTTTAGTATTTTTTT
>NW_006160078.1:1719194-1720500 GCF_000334495.1 Tupaia belangeri chinensis | reverse complement strand
AATCACCCCCCAGGGGGGATGGCCATGCCGCAATCCCTTCTCCTCCATTCTCCTCTCGGGATCCTGGGCACACACACACACACACACACACGTACCCAGCATGAGTTTTAAGCCACCCGGTCTGGAACTCGAACCACAGTCGACTACATGGGAGTCCAGTAACACAGCCATAACACTAACTGCTGGTCCCAAGAACTTCTTATAAATGCAAATTTTCAGTCTGCATCTCAATTTACTAAATCAGAAATTCATAACCTCCAGATGATTGAAGTCTGAGACCCACTGCTTTAGGAAAAAGACACGTAGGAATTTCTAGCCAGGTCTTCCTTTTGAGGACAACTCTTTGAGTCATTCAGTAAACAATTAATCATAGCCTGCATATGCCACATTAAAATGCATGCACTGAAAAAGAGTGCCTTGTAAATGTCACCACGACAAAGATCTGATCTGTGTTATCCACACCATGTCCCCATTCCTAGACACAGTGTGTGGTGTATGGGCTATGTTAAATAAGTTAATATTGAGATAATTTATTGCAATGTAAATTGAGCTAAGCCCCTGCTTTCTGAGGACTCTGATATATGAACTTCAATGTTGTAACATTCACTATTGTTATATTGGTTCTCTTACTCCAAAGAATAGAAAACATTGATCATGCATTTTAATGAATTAAGACTTCTGTTTACTTTATTTGTAAAATCATAGGTATATTTAGAATCGAAAGCTAGAGTTGTCTCTATAGACAAATTATGTATTTTCCACACAGCAGAACAGGAATATTGCTGAGATTATATATTCTGGTTGAACAAGATTCTATTATGTGCAATCCTTTTTTCTTTACATTGGTGATGTAGACACAGCTAGTCCTTTATGTCATCCTACCTTTTTTAAATAGTTAAAGTTGGAAAAGGAGTTCTGGAACAATTCTTTCACTAGGATCTCTCTTTTATCCTAATTATTCTTAAATTATCAGAGCAGCTGTAGTCCAATTAAGTTAAAAAATGTACAAGTGGTCAGAAGAATGACTTAAAATATTCAGTCCTAGTTTAAGGGACTTTTTTGTTTCTTAAAAAAATAAAAATGGCAACTGCTTCTAATTTTTAAATTTATTTTATTTTTTTTCTCATTTTTTTATTAATTATTTTTTCTTTTTTTAGCATTAATACGCTATACATCATTACAGTATACAAAATGAATTTTCCATCCAAAATACACTGTCTGTTGGCTCAATCAAGCATATCAACATACATGTTATCAACAAACAATTTTCCATTTCTTATGTCTTGTATACTTTTTTTTTTTTTTT
>NW_006160078.1:1717659-1717897 GCF_000334495.1 Tupaia belangeri chinensis | reverse complement strand
ATCTTTGAGTGCCTCTCCAGGTTTGGAAAGTTTTCTTGCAGGATTTCATGGAATAGATTATCAATGCCCTTATGAGTCTCTTCCCCTTCTGGGATGCCTATTATCTGGATGTTTGGACGTTTAATTGTATCTAGTACTTCTTGCATATTATTCTCAAATTTTGGGGCCATTTTCTCAGTCTTCATGGTGGATTTTTCTAGGCCAGCAATTTTCTCTTCTACATTTGAGATTCTATTTT
>NW_006160078.1:1709341-1717606 GCF_000334495.1 Tupaia belangeri chinensis | reverse complement strand
ATCTCTAACAGTTCCATCTGATTCTTTTGTAAAGTGTGCAATTCCTCTTTTAGATCTTGCATGAATTTCCTCACCTCCTGGAACTCAACAACTTCTTTCTCCTTCCTCTTCAGCAGTTCATTGTCTCTCTTCTCTTCCATCTCTGTTAGTTTTGCCATTATGAATGTTCTGAATTCTTTATCAGACATTTCCATGAATTCCCTTGAACTGTGTGTGGATGAAGACAAGTTATCCTTTTCCCTTGGAGGAGAGGTATTTTCTTGCTTCCCCACATTTCTTGTGGTCCTGCAGCAATTTCTAGTCATCTGGTGGATGGTCGGTTTCTTTCCAAACTTGGAAGTTCAAACACACGAGTTTTGTATGCTGGAGGCCCAGTTATCAGTGGGGCATCTTCCTTTCTCCCAAAATGGCTAGATCGCAGGAGCCATGGAGCTGTCTGTCTCTTGAAGAAGGCCTTTTCTCTATTTTATTTTATTTTTAATTTATTGCCATAGAGTGTGTGTGCTTGCAAGAGACAAAGATAGAAAGCAGAAAAGTAAGAAAGCACCTTCAGGAGAGATAGCCATCCTGCATTCCCTTCTCCTCCATTCTCCTCTGGAATTTTGGATATGCATACACGCACACCCAGCATGATTTTCCAGTCATCATATCTGGGGCTCAAACTGTGGCCAGCTATGTGGGAACCTAGCACTTTAATCACCATGCCACCTGATGGCCCCAACTGCGCACACACACACACATAGATAAATAGAGAGAGAGACAGAGAGAGAGAGAGAGGCAGGGAGGGAGGGAGAGAGAAGAGCCTGTGCCAGATGTAAGCAAATTAAATAGAATAGTTCAAAAATGTTCCAAAAAGTTGTTCATAATATAGTTGAAGATAGTTGCTTCCTTCAATGTTATGACTTTAATACTAGGACAATTTCTATATACAATAAAATTTCCTTAAATGGCAGTAAAAGCCATTTCCTTCTATCTATGATCTCCATCTTTATATACCATGACTACTGCCATATGTCCATATCAATGTATGTTATTACTGATGATTCTGTTTTTAGTGATCCTACACCCATCAGTATGGGTCACTGTGTATCATCCACCTACTAACCATCCCATGTGACCAGGTAAACACCTATACAGTCCATTTTAGTCAAAGATGATCTTCAGTGAGTGAATATGTACTAGAAGTCACAATGATAATAAATTATTTTCATGCTTAGAAAGAAGTACATGTTTGACTTAGTAGCAATTAAGTGTCACAGTATAAAGACCAATATTCCTTGTTTTCCTCCCATCCATAGACTCTTACTCATCACATTTTTCCCATTGTATTATTGGTACTGAGTGATACAGGAAGAAAAAAGAAACATCAAAAGGACTTTAATTCAGCAAAGAGGTTGAAGTTCAGCAGAAGAGATGCCATGTATATAAATAGTATAAAGATGATAGAAAACATTTTTGCCATTCAATAGGTGCCCTGAAGTTCATAGAATGTCTATGTCAGTAGTTATTTACTGAATACCTATTGAGTGAAGAAAGGCAATAGAAGTTAGGAAGATAATGATAAAAAGACACATGATTTGATGTTATGTCTTTTACCGTCTAGATGGAAGACAGACCCTAAACACATGAACAAAGAAGGAAACTATAGAAGGTGATAAGTAACATGAAAGAAATAAAATGTTAACTGAGAATAACAATAGGGACCCATTTTAGATAAGGTGATCAGAAAATACTATTCTGAGGTGGCATCATTGTAACTGAGATATGAATCAAGAGAAAGCTTTATCCAGGTAAAGTCACGGGGAATCAAGAGAAATGGAAATATTGAGCTGTCAGGAAAGTACCGATGCATTTTTGCATAGAAAAACAGAGAAATAACATTGTGACTTTCCCAGCAACCTAATATGTTCACACGAAGACTTGCACGTGAATGTTACAAAAGCATTACTGGTACTAGCTAAAAGTGGAAGTAACCACATGTCATCCACCCGTTTTATGGGCATCACTGTGTTTCCTCGAGAAAATATTTTGATGTCCTAATGCTCAGTATGTGACCTTACTTGG
Organism: Tupaia belangeri chinensis; assembly: GCF_000334495.1. NCBI lineage: Eukaryota > Metazoa > Chordata > Mammalia > Scandentia > Tupaiidae > Tupaia > Tupaia belangeri. Next base: position 1,715,542 of record NW_006160078.1, on the reverse strand, counting down.
AAGGAGGATTATTGTAGATAAAGTAGTTCAGTGAAAGAAATGAGACACACAATACCACATATTGTACAATTCCATTTATATGGAAGTCTAGGAAAGGCAAAATGTGAGGAGAAAGAAATCAGGACTTAGACTGGATTAACTATAAAAAGGCATGTGAGATCTTATTGGGGTAAGGGAAATGTTCTAAAGCTGGCTTATGGTGATGGCCGCACAACTCAGCAATTTGCTAAAACCAGTTGAATTGTACACATAAAATTGGTGAGTTTTTTGGCATGTAAGTTATATCTCAAAAAATTGTTATTTAAAAAAAAATTTCATGGGAAACAACAGTAACTGAGGCAGAAAAGGTTTTATACTTTCTGGTCATTAAAAGATCAGCAAATGTCATAATGGTTACGTCCCTGGACTCCCACATAGTCGACCATGGATTGGATCTCTAATCCAGAGGCTTAAAACTCATGCCATGCACATGTGCATGCATGCCCAAAATCCTGACAGGAGAATGGAGGAGAAGGGATTGAAGCATAGCCATACATCCCGGAGGATGATTTCTTGCTTTCTGTCTCTCTGTCTCTATGTCTTTCTGGCAAGCACCTGCACCCTATAGCAGCAATCTCTCTTGAAAAAAAAAAAAAAACCCCTCTTAAAAAAAAAAAAAAAAAAAAAAAAAAAAAAGACCGCAGTGGGCTGAGCCTCTGATACAGTGGTTAAGGTAGCTGGATCTCACATGGCCAATGGCATAGTTTGGGTCCTTGACCGAGCAGCTTATAAAACACCCTGAGTGCATGTGCATGCCCAAAATCTTGAAAGAAGGGGAAAATGGAGAAGGTATTGCAGCCTGATGACTCCCTATGAGCAGTTTCTTACTTTCTCCCCTCTCTATTTATCTAGCAAATGCACATGCCCTCTGACAAATTAAATTAAAAAACAAAACAAAACAAAAAAACCACTGTGGGTGGGGCAAGCCAGTGGCATGGTAGTTAAGGCACTTGGACTCTCACATGACCAACCACAGTTTGAGTCCCGAATCTGATGGCTTACTTTCTCACTTTCTCTCTCTCTCTCTGTGAGTGCATGTGCCCTATAGAAAATTAAAATAACTAACAATAATAAAATAAAATAATTAAAAAAAATCATTGTGGGCTAGAGAATAGGACATACAGTGGAGAAGAGAAATCAGTAATTCGGTGAAGAATTCTGGAAGAATGGACTCACAGTCGGGCCTAATAGGTAGGATTTTAGGATGAGGGGAAAATAGTTCACGGCTCTGGGACATTGCTGTTTCTGTAATCCCAGTGATATTTTGATTCTTCAGAATAAGGTTATATAAGACACGTTTGCTCCTTGATGTTATTTTCTTAGCTGAGTTAAAGAAATTCCATTTACATGTAGTGTTTATAAGAAGAGGGAGACTAGGGAAAAATGGATACTTCTCAGACATCCTTGCTCCTCACTGTCTCATCTCCCTCCATGCATGATGCAATGCAGTGCAGACTGTCTTCATTTCCTGAGAGGACAAAAGATCTCTTTCTCTCAAGGCAATTCTTTTTTTTAATTAACACTGCTCTTGAGTACATAGCCACATACACAGCACTAAAAGGTGTTAACTTGCTCACTGCACTCGGAGTCATACTACTGATATTTATGGGATGATGATTCAACCATACAGGCTGTTTGTTAGCAAGTTCAGCAGCTGTGTGTGAGCGCTGTTGTTATCATGCACCAGGCCAGCTTTCTGCTAATGCATAAATGAAAGCAAACCCAAACTTCGGTGCAAGAGACCTCAGAGCACATGGACAGCAGGTGGTGTGGTGAATAAGATGCTGAACTCCTACAGAACCGACCATGGTTCAAGTCCCGGACCTAGCAGCTTGCTTTCTCACTATCTGTCTGTCTGTCTGTCTCTCTCTCTCTCTCTCTCTCTCTCTTTCTCTCTCTCTCTGTGTGTGTGTGTGTGTGTGTGTGTGCCTCTCTCTGGCAAATGCATGTGCACTATAGCAAACAATAATAAATAAAATAAATAATAATGGTAAAAGAGAGAGAGAGACTTCAGAGCATAGAGATTGGCCCAAAACAGTGGAATGATTTTGTATCTGAACCTTTAAGCATGGATTTAGTGTGTTCTAAGCTAGTGTTGTGGTGCAATTCATTGCAGTGGTGAGATTAAGACCAGGAGTCTGGAGCCAGAATTTCAACACTAACTAATTTGCTATAGGGCTAAAGACAAACTGTTCATCCCCTTTGAGATGACAGACCTGCTTGTAAAAGGAAGGGATAGATCAGAACTATAATTTTAACCTTCTGAGGTAGGCATCATTTCAAGAATAGGTTGCTAACTATGGAACCTCTAGAAAAGTGTGCATCTGTTAGGAAACTAATATCAAGACATTGAATTCTCTCTCTCTCTCTCTCTCTCTCTTTCTCTCTCTGTGTGTGTGTGTGTGTGTGTGTGTGTGTGTGTGTGTGTGCCTCTCTCTGGCAAATGCATGTGCACTATAGCAAACAATAATAAATAAAATAAATAATAATGGTAAAAGAGAGAGAGAGACTTCAGAGCATAGAGATTGGCCCAAAACAGTGGAATGATTTTGTATCTGAACCTTTAAGCATGGATTTAGTGTGTTCTAAGCTAGTGTTGTGGTGCAATTCATTGCAGTGGTGAGATTAAGACCAGGAGTCTGGAGCCAGAATTTCAACACTAACTAATTTGCTATAGGGCTAAAGACAAACTGTTCATCCCCTTTGAGATGACAGACCTGCTTGTAAAAGGAAGGGATAGATCAGAACTATAATTTTAACCTTCTGAGGTAGGCATCATTTCAAGAATAGGTTGCTAACTATGGAACCTCTAGAAAAGTGTGCATCTGTTAGGAAACTAATATCAAGACATTGAATGCTAAACTGAATTATATCAGCATCCCTTCCAAATCCGGTGCATAATGTCATTGTGGGGATGGAGAAACAAAAACAAAAATTAAAAAATAATTGTGTTCAGGGTTATGCTGTTAATAAAACACCTCATAGTAAGCCTAGCTAAATTGTAGGCCATCTGAAACTCAGGTTATTATTTTTTCAAAGATTAAGGAGATCGTTTGATGCTTCTTGAACTCTGAAAGAATGGAAAGATGAAAAAGGTCACCTCTCAAAATGAATGAAATCATATCTTCTGTTATTGTACCTTTCCCTGTCTATTCCCTGTTTTTAACCTTGTCTTCTGAATCCATTGGTCTTCTTTTCTCTGACTCCTTTTTCCCAAAGGAGAGATGAACTGGAGAGTTCTATCATTTTCTACTAAGATAGATAATTCCAAATTTTATATTGGCGTAATGGAATCAGAGATTATGGAAAATGACCAGAAATTGATTAGGAATGAATGTTTTACTAAAACAGAATATTGGTAGACAGGGTCAAGAACGTATTGATAAGATGGGACCAGCAATTGGTCTAATGTCTATGTCACTGGACTCCCTTGAAGTCGACCACAGTTCAAGTCCCAGACCTGGTGGCTTAAACCCACTCTGGGCACGTGTGCATGCGTTCCCAAGATCCTAAGAGGAGAATGGAGGAGAAAGGATTGTGGCATGGCCACCCCCGCCCCTCCACAGTGTGATTTCTCTCTGTCTGTCTCTCTGTCCCTCTCTTGTCTTTCTGGTGAGTGCACACACCCTATAACAAAAACTCCCCCTCAAAAAAAAAAAAAAAAAAACAAGAATGTATTGATAAGAAATAATTGATAAATATTCAGTTATAAGGCAGGGAGTTAATTTGCTGTACTGTCATTTCCCAGAATATGGGAGAAATGGGAGAATACAACTGTCAAGGTAAAAATGCCATGGGCTAGGTTGGTATAACTTAAAGGCTGTTTTGCTTCCTATTATCCTTTTTTCATTGGTTCAGAATATAATAAAAAATACAAGTATTTGATGTTACCTTGCATATGCTAATTTCTGATCAATTCAGATTGATCTTGGAAGGGAAAATGGTGACCACATAACAATTGCTTAGAAAAAGTGTTCCTTTTATAGATATGATAAAGCATATACTTATATTTATTTTAAAAATACTTGTAAAATAGTTTAAATTTTTCTGCAGTGTTTCCAAACAGTTAACTGATTTATTTTGCTGGTGACTAGGACTTTATCCCTCCCCCACCTTCTTTTCCTAGTGACTGCCTTAAAATGTATTTTTGAGAAGCAAAGTCATATGCATGGAGAATTTAATCCTAGGCAGATGGTGTGGCGCTATGATACAAATCTTTCTCTAGCAGTAATTCAAAGAAGAGGTACAATTCATGACTGTTAGAGAAGGGACCTGCATTAAATGACGGAATTAATTGGGCACATAATGATGTAAAGCAGCATCCTACATAAACAGAAAAACACTTTTTATAATGTGCCATTTTAAAAGAATTTCCAAGACTAACTCTTATGTTTATCTACAGGAGTGATGGGTGAATATGAGCCCAAAATAGAAGTACAGTTCCCAGAAACGGTCCCAACGGCAAAAGGAGCAACGGTCAAGTTGGAATGCTTTGCTTTAGGAAAGTAAGTCCTGGGTTTCCTTCCTCCAAGTCCTCCCTTCAGCTTGGGCAGGTACAGCATTTTCCTTGCCCTGTTCACATTAATGGCTTCTGAGGTGACAGAGAGGCAAGTGCCCCCTTTCTCTTTGTAATTCTGTGTATGCATCCTGGGTTCTGTCCTCTCACCACAGAGAGGGGACACGTAGTGTGCAAGAAGGATTAGGCTGCCATGACTGACAGGGCCAAAGGCGAGCTGAATGGGCAATTCTGAAAAAGTATGGTGTTCTATTATTATGACCTGTAATGCACATGCTGCCTGACCCGGAGTGACAGGAAAACAATGGTCGTCATTTGAGATACAGTCAAGCCGACTATTTGGAAAAATACGGACTTTCATTCTGGCCCCAGTTTACAGAGGATGTGTCAAAATTTCCTCAAATTTCTCTTTAAATTGCCAGTTTTTGCCTCTGCATTCAATTTCCTTTTGCTCTGGCTTGAGATAGATATGTCCTGATATTCTCTTGAGACTCTATTTTACAGTCATCTGAAAAGTATTCACAACTTTATTATTTAGTCTGAATTATTCTTAGAGGAACCCACTCCTTGGGAACCCTTTCCATAGAGTATCTGTCAGAGGGCATTAAACAAAACAATAAAATGCAAATCGATTGGGATTTTGATTCTCCAGTAACCAGCTAAAAAGGTCTGGATTAAACAACATAACATAAACTATCATCTGAAGTGAGGATTTAACGATCTGTGTCATTCTCCATTCCCACCCCCATCTCTCCATCCAGCAAACCCATGACTGATTCCGGATCTTTCTCCTTCACCCAGATGTTGACCAAGTCAATAGCACTCACTCCTTGTAATCCTTGCATCCACATGTCATCTACTTCCTTAGATTTTTGTGTTTTACAATAACAATAGCTTTTTTTTTCATTTTATTTTCAGTTCTAATAGAAGGGTTGTTTTGGTTTCTTCCTGTCATGGCAACATCAGCTATAGTAGTATCTTTATTTTGGTACAGTACAATACAGTGGTAATTTTTTGTTTCCAGATAATTTACCACATTAAATAAATGATGACATAGCTATGGGATTGAACACTGTACAGACATTAAAAGTCAAGTTGTAAAACAAACATGTAAGGCTTACAAGATGCCCGTGTGTTATTGTTAAGGGAATAAGAGCAAATTGCAAACGATATAATATGTTCACTTTTATAAATTTTAAAGTACATTGTGTACAGATATGTGTGACGAAACATTTTATCAACAACAGGCCACATATACAAGAGTGGTCCCATAAGAAGCATATAAGCTATACCATACACCCTAATTGTGTAATGGGCTATACCACTCTATGATAGTCACACAATGACAAAGTTGCCTAACAACACATTTCTCAGACCAATCCTCGCTGTTAAGTGAAACGAGACTCTGCGCGTGTGTGTACACACATAAATCAATGCAAGAAAACGTGAAAGCAGGTACCTAAGTAGTCTAGGTATGTATTTGGTGAACTCTGCAAGGTGACATCTTGAAAAATATTCCATGAAGAAAGAGCAAAATTTACATTTCCATACTTCAAAGGGGGCTAAGAATTAAAATCTATTCACACTGCTTGAATGGACTGGAATGAAAACAAAAGGTCCAAATTGGGCTTCTCCAGTCTGTAGGG
>NW_006160078.1:1700847-1709307 GCF_000334495.1 Tupaia belangeri chinensis | reverse complement strand
AGGGAAATGTTTGTGAACATCTCCAGCTGCGGGCTACATCATCATCACCCACTTAAGAGCAGAAATACTATATCTAAGTGCAGTTATTTTTAAATCCAGTGTCTATCTCCTCAAATGTAAAGATGCTCATAATGTACTTTTGATAGAGCCTTTTATGCATTTTGAGTTAGTGTCTCTCTAATGAACTTAAAGTCTTCTAAAACAAATATAGTAGAGTTGATAGCTCTAATTTTTTAAATACCATCTCAGGTTTCCCAGAGAAGATTAGCAAGTCTTTAGTCTAATTACTTCTCTGTGAGTGGTTTTTGTGGAAAGTAAATAAGTAAATAATTATATCCCCCGCTAGGAAGCCACAATCTTAAAAGCTGTGGTTAGCTCACTAAGTCATTGAATTTCAGACTCAATGATACCCTCCTTGCAATTTAAGATGTATTTTAACAGTTATGGCAGTACAATGATAGACGCCTTGAGGATACATAAAGACCACCAATTGCTTCTTTCTTTATGTCACTATTTTAAGTAATGCTTCCCCAAACCACCCTCCAAATGGACTTCTATAATATGTAAATGATAGCAAGAGGAATTAATATTGTCCAAAACAATGAACCCTTTTCTATGTCACCAATTAAGTTGTGTTGCAGATATTTTATTATTTCATTTCTACTCTTACTTGTTCATTATTTGGATTTTCCTCAAAGAAGTACAGTTGCATTGTTGGTGCATAAGATTTTTTAAATATGGTGTTTCTGGTATCTGCGGGTGCATAACAAACTTAGAAGATACAATCAGCATTTTATTATATCTCACAATTTGTGGGTCAGGAATTCGGGCAGGACATGGCTGAATGATTCTTTTGCTCTCTGTGGCACCACTGAGGTCTCTGAATTGACCAATGAGCTGGTGCAGAAAGTGCAGAAGAGTCTCACACACACATTTCTTCTGTCTTGATGGGGACATTGGCAGGGGGAGATGCTGAGGGCTAAGAAATTCATTGGGAAGCCTTATTTAGGACCTCTTCTACATGGTAGTCTCAGGGTATTTAGACTTCTCTTAGGGTGCCTCAGGGCTCCTGTATAGAGTGTTTCAAGAGACAGAAGACAGAGGCTTCTAGTTTCTTAACATCTGAGCCTGGAAGCTGACATGAGATCACTTTTGCTGTAGTTTATAAGTCAAGCAGTCAAATTTGGATCCTACCAAATTGAAGGGGAAGGGCATAGATATTTTGATGGGAGGAACGTCAAAGAATTTGCAGCCATCTCTAATCTACCACAAATGCTCATGAACATTTATATTTTCATACCTAGGATTTAGAAAAACACATGTATTATAAAAAACATAATATCATAACCAAACCTGTTTATTTCAATGACAATATTGCATAGGTGCCAGATTACCTTATTTAAGGTTAAGAAAGGTTATTTGATTTTAGTTAAAACACTGAGTAAAAAAAATGCTCAAGATAGAGATTTAGTTAAAATCCTAACAGTAATACAGGCGTGAATGAAGTTTGGAAACACTGACTTAGGAGTTTATATGTTAAGAACCAAGAAGGAAGGTGTTGTTAGCAGCATAGGTTCAAATACAAGATACTGCTTTCTCTAATTTGAGCCATGCCTTTTTATTCTTGCTCTCAGTCCAGTACCAACTATTATCTGGCGAAGAGCTGATGGCAAACCTATAGCAAGGAAAGCCAGAAGACACAAGTCGAATGGAATTCTTGAAATCCCCAATTTCCAGCAGGAGGATGCTGGTTTATATGAATGTGTGGCTGAAAATTCCAGAGGGAAAAATGTAGCAAGGGGACAATTGACTTTTTACGGTAAGTTTGTGGTTCCCTTTATCATGTAGAGTACTATAGAATGTCTTCATATTAAAATCCTAAGCTGGGCGATTTGCATTGGGCTTTTTGGGGGAAGGATTGTGCAGAACAGAACTGTGTAAAAACTTTTGGCTTGCCACGTTATTAGCATTCACTGGGTGATTCTCAGTGTGGAAAGTGAGGGTGGGGAACAAGGATGTTGATGGAGTGAGAGGAAGAAATTAGGTTGATGTGTGTGGAAGATGGATGTTTGTGTGAATATACGTGCGAAGGTGCCTATTTTTCCTCTTCCCATCAAGCTGGAAACCTAGCGTAGGAAATATTTTGTTATTCCTGCTTTGGATTTATTTTTTCTTAAAAAAAAAAAACAAAATTTTATGCTCTATTTTTATTCTCGTTTTGATTTGGGACTACTGTTAATCTTTTGTAATTGCTTCTATTTGGTAGCAATTTCATGTGGTACCATGAACATTTAAAAACGTACACTGTCCAAATTTAGTTCTTATCAAAGTGGAGCGTGACAAATCTCTCTCACCCCAAAGACTTTTCATGTGCAGCTGCTCCTATTTCAGTCAAATCATCGCATTGATCCAAACATAATATACATGTAAAACCTCTAGCACATGGTCATTATTGAGCCTATCTTGGAAACCCTGTTAGCGTATTGATTTGAAATCCAGAAAAAGTTTTCACTGCATAGGCCTTTTGAAAGCAAATTAAATGCTGCCAAATTGGAACATGCCTAAATCCTATCTTTCTGTGGTATAGAAAATAAATGTTTTAGATTGACAATTATTCAAGGATGGCTTAAATCAACAACAATGCATATTAAAATGAAAAAAGTAGTTCTGTAGGGACAAGTTGTAGAAATACTCTAAATGTTCTTAACTTTTGCAACAACTGATATCACACAAATGTATAACATTTATTTCATCAACTCTTCCAAAGAAATTTGCTTTTAAGATATGGCCAGAAAATTATGTTCAGAGGACCCCCAGATGGCATAATGATTACGTCACTGGACTCCCACATAGTCAACTGCTGTTCGAGTCCTGGACCTGGCAGCTTAAAATCAGGCCAGGCACTTGTGCGTGCATGCCCAAAATCCAGAGGGGAATGGAGAAGGGACTGCAGTGCAGCCATCACCCCTGCAGGGGGAATAATTTCTTGCTTTCTATCTCTCTGACTCTCTCTCTCTGGCAAGCACATATGTCCTATAGCAAAAATCTCTCTTAAAAAAAAAAGAATTATGTTCAATAATCATAGAAAATGTTTTAAATGCTTGACTGGAAACTAGGTGGCATTTTCCAATATCAGCCAGCCTGCAGTGTCCACCCCCATATGACCTCAGCATTTTGGACTCACATACCCCTAATGCAGGTTATGTGGCAGGTTAGCACAGAACATTCTAGAAAGTACTTCACATGATAAGCTTTGCAGCAGTTTTAATAAATCTATACTCTTTAATTGTTCATCTTTCTTCAAGAATATTAAAAGACTGGGAACCAGCAGTTAGTGTAATGGCTATGTTGCTGGACTCCCACGTAGTCGACCACGGTTCGCATCCCGGACCTGGTGGCTTAGAACTCACTCCGGGCTCGTGTGCGTGTATGCCCAAGATCCCGAAAGAAGAGAAGAGGAGAAGGGATTACGGCGTGACCATCCCCCACACACACCCCGGAGGGTGATTTCTCGCTTTCTGTCTCTATGTCTCTGTCTGGCGAGCACATGTGCCCTATAGCAGAAACCTCTCCAAAAAAAAAAAAAAAAAGAAGAAGAAAGGACTGACTCTACTCATGCTGAATGATAGACTTGATATTTAATCTTTGGTCTTGTGTTTGTGGAGGGGGGTGGGGTGGGGTGTATTTACATATTTCTTCCCCAGTAGAGTGAAAGACAAGAACCTTTAATAGGTTCTCACCTCAGTTCTCCCTTATAATTTTCAGGCAGCTAGAATCTTGGGGACATATGTACATGCATACCCAACAGGCCCAGGTTGACCCAGGAACCAAACCCTGATCTCCAAATGACCTGCAGCACTGCAGAGCACGGTGCTACTGTGGTACCACTGCAACTGAGCCAATTATTGCCCTTCCTTAAACTAAGGTAGTTGCTGTCTTATTAAATTGGTTGGAAAGCCAAAGATAACAGTTTAACTGACTGGAAATACTTTAGACTGAGGATTGCAGATGTATTCAGTTAGATGCAATACTTGTATATTTTTAACTGTTTGCAGCTCATTTTTCTCACCAGTATAGTGATTACCTTTTATAGGTCAGGTAGGGACATGCTGAAAATAATCCAGTAAATGGCTAGTGTTTTCTCTTTCTTCTTAGTTGAATAGACTTTTCAATTTAATGTTCCTCAATATCATTTGAGTTGCTTGACTCATCGAATAAAATCATTTTCACCTTCGTGATTTTCTTTTAAGTGACATACCTACTGTCAAAGCTAAAAAGGTATGGAATTTTCTGTAACCTGGGTTTGGGGTAGTGCTTTCTATTGGGTTAGAGTTTTCCTGCACTGGAAATAGAGTAATCGATGGTTACTGTTGTAGAGAATCAGCTTTGTCACTGGCCCCCAGTGCCATGAAATGTTTTGTCAGGAATCCTGCTCCAGAGATGAAAATCAGGTTCTCACAGTGTTTCCCTGTGAGAGGAGTTCTCTGTCACTGTGCATGGTTGAGTAGGATGAAACGTGCCTGCTTTCTGAAGATAACTTGGCTTTACTTCAGTTGCCAACCACCTTGGTGTTAGAAATTTGTCAGATCAGTAGACTTTCATAGCATTTGGCTATTGTATCTTTATCCATTCCTGTGTTTATCTTCAATGAGCATAAAGTGACACAGAAATAGGCTCACTGTTTTCATTGTCCTAGGAGAGCTTAATTATACATAAGTACCTAGTACCTGGCTGTCATTTATTTTTCTCCTGTCTTTTTTTTGGGGGGGGGGACGGTGGTTTTTGGGGGAGTAGGATATGGGCTTTCCCAATGCTATTTTCCTGACATCTAGCTGCCTAGACCTCCAATTTAAATGAATTATTAGAATGAAAAATCACCGTAGGGCCAGCAGGTGGTGTGGAGGTTACGTTGCTGGAACTCATATGGCTGACTGTGTGGTTTGAATCCTGACCTGGTGGCTTTAAAACAATACACTAGGCACATGTGTGTGAATGTCCAAAATCCCAAGTGAAGAATGGAAAAGAAGGGATTGTGGCAAGGCCATCCCTCTTGGGGGATGACTTCTCAGTTTCTCTCTGTGTCTCCCTCCCTCTCTCTGTCTCTGGCAGGCACATGTGCCCTTTAACAAATAACAAAACAAACAAACAAACAAAATCACTGTATAGATCACAGTATGGAGGAAAGTAGACCCCAGTCACTTATCTGTGAACATTCTGTCTTTGTTGACAAGACAATTTCTTATTACATCAAGGTGTGCTCTGTTTGGGGATCATAGACCATGATTGTGAGCTTAGAGACCTGCTTTTTTTTTTTTTTTTTTGGTTCCAAGTTGTTGCATTCTATTCATCAATTCTCCATGTAAACAGCCAAAAATGTGCTAACTCCTACTCTGGCTAGAGAAAAGGACAATTTTTTTTCCTTCTTGTATTAAAATCATTTATTTTTCTTCCAAAGGCCTTCTGATTGATTCCATTGCTCCTCTCCTCCCTGTGTCAGAAAGATGGAAATGCCTATTCCTGTTTGATGTGTCCCCACTATGGCAGTGTCTTTAGGCTAACATGTTAACAACCTAAACACGTTAACATGTTTGTATTTGTGAAGAACTGATACAAGTTCAGACATAGAACTTTTATCTTACCCCATCTACCCAATTTATTTTCCATGACTTATACCTGGCTAGTGTAGTCTAGTTTTAATCTGCTTTTCCAGTCATTTACCAGCATGAAAAACTTCCTAAAAATTGATCTGTATATTTCCAGAAGTAAAATGCTATAAATCTTTGTTACTAAAGACAGAAATTTTCCAAAATGACTTTAATACATTATTCACTTGTTCAGTAAATACTTTGTCATTGCCTACCACGTGGCGGGCACTCTCAGACAGTAGGACATGAGTGTAAAGTCTCTTCCCTCAAGGACCTGACATGTTATGGGAATCTAACAGACAATGTCCTACGAAGCAAATAAATGAACCTGAAAATTTTATATTGTGATCAGATGTACAAAGAAAACAATTAGGGCTGATATGCTAGGACCTGTGAACAAGGGAAAGTCTTCATAAGAGAAGGTAGGGAAGAACTGGCAGAGAATTGTTTTCTGAGCTGACACCTGAAGGATGAGCATGAGCCAAGCTTTCAAGGGGAAGTGAACTCATGAGAGACAGTGAGGAAGTGCAAAGGCCCTGAGGCAGAGAACGACTTTACAGGATTGAGATGCAGCAAGGAAACTAGTGTAACTAAACCGCAGTGAGCAAGATGGCGGACTCTGCGGTATCTTGTTTAAGTCAGGCACAGAATTCGCATTTTGTTGAATGTTGGAGCATTTTAATCTGAGCCATGCTTTTACATGGCCACTCTGGTTGCTTTGTGGTAAATAGAGAACCAAGAGCAGACGCAGGATGACCGTTTAGATGGCTGTAACCAATACCTGGTGTCAGATGTTGGTGCTAGGACTCAAAGGAGGAAAGGCAATGGAGAGGCTGGAGATACACTTTGGAGTTAGACCTGGAAGGACATTCTTATTTTATTCCTAGAGCTTCCAATGGATAGATAAGGACACTGATTCCCTAAAAGGCAAAATAACTGTGTAAAGCTCACATAGTAAGAAGCAAAGCTAGACTCCAAATACTATGCTAGAGATTCTGAAACACAATGTCCAGAATAATCTGGAAGTCTTAGTTAATCTTTTTTTTTTTTTGAGATTTTTGCTTTAAGGTTTGTGCGTTCCTGGAGAGACAGAGAGAGACAGAGAGACAGAAAGTGAGAGAAATCATCCCCTGGGCGGGGATGGCCATGCTGCAATCCCTTCTCCTCCAATGTCCTCTTGGGATTCTGGACACACACACACACACACACGCACACGTGTGTGGTGTGAGTTTTAAGCCACCAGGTCTGAGACTAGAACCATGGCCGACTACATGAGAGTCCAGTGATGTAACCATTACACCATCCACCAGTCCTATAACCTGCTGTAACCTGGAAGTCTTATTAAAATACAGAGTACTGGGCCCTACTCGCTAGAGGTATTGATTTGCTGAATGAGGAGTGGAACCTGAGGATCTGCATTTCTATTAAGGTGGTGATGTTGCTGCTTGTCTGGGGAACCACACAGTGACAACAATTGCTCCATGTGGGCTATTTCCAAGTGGCATAGTGAACTAACAAGTAAATGACATGCACGAGAAGGTGTTCCTTCCACTCGGGAAAGCTAACAGCTTGCTGTCACATCAGGCATTGTAGCCAGTCTGCATAGACAAAGTAGTATCAGAGTGTTAAGGCAATTATCTTTGAAAAAAGGAAAGGGGAGTGTAAAGTGGATTTAATTCACTTGATAATTACTCATCTTTCCACTTCATTGTGTCTGTATAGTCACTTCCTTTTTTGCACAAATAGACTGATAGAATTACAGTCATCATTTAGAAGAATGAAGCGTGAACTAAAAGAACCTGATATTTAACATCTTGGGTACAATTCTCCTATGGTATAATAAGTGTTATGAAAGTAAAACCATCTTTATCTTAGGAACTACGGTAGGGAATATAACATATGAGCAGTAAACAATGCTATATTTTACAGAATCTGGTAACACTTGGTCTGAAAGGAACTACCAGGACCGTTTCTTAAAATTTTTATAAATACATAAAATAAAGCCCAGAGCCATAAAATAATTTACCCAAGGTCATACAGTGAGTGAGAATCAGAGCCTTGAGCCTTGATGGATTTGTTCTTTCTGGTATACTCCATGTGTTACTTTTCCTGCCAATGTAACATTTTAATAAAATAGGTAAGGGAGGAAAATCCATTCATCATCCAGATACTCTTTCTGCATATTTTCTACATCCAATGTCACAAAAGAAAGCATCCAGATGAACAATTGAATTTTTCACTTTCTGTTTTCTAAGTTGGTCACCTGGTGATGGAGTGCAAAATAACTTCTTCTTAAAAGTATGTGTACAGCTCTATGTAGATTTTGTATGCTCTAGTCCTTGGGCTCAAAAGGCAAAACCACAGGCTTGATGACACGGCAAGTGGTGTTTGAGTATCTCTAAGGTCATCACTACGTGAATACACAAGCGCCTTCCAGCTCTGCATACTAATTCCCCGCAGATGTGCTGTGTATATGTGATGGCTAGATAATATCAGCTCTGCAAAGTGGCTTAAAGGACAGAGTGGTCAAAAAAAATGAATACAGCAGATAAGGTAATTTCACAGTAGAGCAATAGTCTGCTTAATTGTCCTACAGAACTGTTCATGAGACCCTCCATTCCCCTGAGTGTCACCTAAGATAGAGTCAACAGTTTTGCTCCTTCCCTTCATCTGGCAGATCCAATAAAGTGAGTTGTTCCAGCTTTTTAAGCAGTGCACATTAAGAACATGTTGGAAACAATAGTCAGAGGGATGTAATGTTGGAGTCAGGGCACAGGGTCCTTACCCCCTTGGGAAACCTTAAGCCGGGAAAGAG